>NC_034418.1:2117288-2197046 GCF_002078875.1 Numida meleagris
CCTCGCGCCCCCCCCATCCGGTTCCCGGCCCCGCCCCGTGACGCGGTGCCGCTTCGGGCGGTTCCGCTCCGCTCCCGCCGGTTCCGCTCCCGCCGCCGCCGCCATGCTGGTGCCGGTGTTCACGCTGAAGCTGAGCCACAAGGTGCAGCCCCGCACGGTGGCGCTGGGTCGGTTCGACGGCGCGCACCCGTGCCTGGCGGCCGCCACGCAGGCGGGGAAGGTAACGGCGCGGCGCGGGCTCCCCCCGCGGCTCGCTCGGCGCCCAGCTGACGCGCTGTCCGTGTTGCCCGCAGGTCCTCGTTCACAGCCCTCACGCCCCCGGCCCCAGGACGGGCTGCAGCCGCGCGGCCCCCAGCGGCCAGGACGCCCACGTGTCTCTGCTCAGCGTCAACCAGGCCGTGACGTGCCTGGCGGCCGGGCCGCTCCGCGCCAAGCTGCGCCGCGACTGCCTGCTGGTGGGCACCCGCACGCACCTGCTGGCCTACGACGTGCACGAGAACTCCGACCTGTTCTACCGAGAGGCGAGTCGCGGTGCCGGGGAGGGCTTGTCTCGAGAGCGCCCCGAGGGCTGCGCTCGAAGGAAAGACGTGGAGGTCCTGGCCTCGAGTGCGTCCGGAGGGAGCGGAGCTGCCAGGGGTCTGAGCGCAGCGCTGGGGGAACGGGGTGGGTCAGCGTGGAGGAGAGGAGCTGCTGGCTCTGCAACCCCTGGCAGGAGGTTGTGGCGAGGGGGGGTCGGCCTCTGCCCCCAGGTAACGGCATTAGGGCAAGAGCGATGGCCTCACGCTGAGGGTCACGTTGGGCATGGGGCCCAGTTCTTCTCCCACAACTACGCAGGGAGCGCGGGGAGCCCTCATCCCTGGAGGAGTTCCAGAAACACACAGACGTGGCACCTGGTTCCGTGGTCAGTGGGCAGTGTTGGTGCTGGGCTGACGGTTGGACTTGGGGATCTGAGGGGTCTTTCCAACCTCAGTGACTGCGTGATGCTGAAAGAAGAGTTAAAAAGGTGGGATATACAGTTAAAAAGGTGGGATATACAGCTGCACGTGCCTGAGAGAGAGCCAGCCCTCACCGTACGTCACGCAACGCCCAGCAGGACAGAATCTGGGCGTTTCGATGGGCCTTTGGAGCTCAGCTCAACTGGTGGAACCATTTGACTGTAATCTCTGCGGGTCGTGCGCTGGGGAGCGGTAGGAGTTGTGGAATAGCCAAGAGCAGTAGGAGCTACCAAGGAATTGGAGGCTGCTAGGAGAAACCTGAGGAGGCCTTGGATTCCTGCAGCAGTACGACTTTTCAGTTTAGAGTAGAAGTGTGCTGTGTGTGTGCGCACAGCCGGGCCTGACGTGGTTCTCCGAGTCACAGCCTTCGCCGTGGTTAAGCTGCTGGCCGGACTTCGTGGGTCACTTATTATTAGCCCATTTCCAAACTGGTGCTTGTCCGCTGTGTCCTTGTGATGCCACTGCTGTAACCAGAGCCACGGGGTGGGACGGGTGTGCGTGTGGAGGTGTCATGGCACGTCCCTAACGCGGCTGGAGGGAGGCGCGGTGACATCGGGAGCGTTTTCATTTGCGTGCTCCGATGTCTCACGCTTCGTTTTGTTCCTTTAATGTCTCTCCGTAGGTTTCGGATGGAGCCAATGCAATTGTTCTTGGAAAGCTGGGAGATATTCCATCTCCTCTTGCTATTATTGGTGGCAACTGCGCCCTGCAAGGCTTTGATTGTGAAGGAAATGACCTTTTCTGGACGGTAGGGCTACACATAACATTTTGATTTTATTAAAAGACTCTTGACGGCGCTGATTTCCATGGAATTTTTTATTAATAAATGTGATAAATAATAACTGGGTTGTTGAACAGCTTAGATCTTTCTTATTTTCTTTTGGAGCTTAAACTGTGTTTTGACCTGTATTCATGTGTTGCCCAAATGTTGTCTGTGATCGTTGCTGCTGAGATAATAAAAACGGTTTGCCCTCTGAACACTGTAGTCGATGCTGAAGGCAGCTCTTCTCATTTCAGGTTACAGGAGACAACGTTCGGTCGCTAGCACTATGCGACTTTGATGGCGATGGCAAAACTGAGGTTGGTTTGCACCCATTTTTGTGTGAATTCAGCTGTTTTCATGGTATTGTAGTGAAGGGGAGATCAGCAAGTACGTCTGGCTTAGATGATCAACAGAGGGATCCCGGTGTGGAAGCTGTCCCTTTTTCAGGCTCCAGCCTGGCAGAAACGTGCATGGTGACTCGGTCCACATTCTCAGAGCTGCATTGCTCTCTGGGACTACTTGGAACAAGGGAAGTGAGGCATCTTTGGGGTCTTGGCAGTGTTAGTGCCGTGCGTTGGTGAACGAGTGGCCGGCTATCATGGAACCTTCTCTTACGTTCTTGTACCACACCAGAAATACAGGAGAATTATAATGCCTCTTATCATCGTTCACAAGGCACCTGTTTCATGATAGGGAATGAGAAGACAGGACCTGTTTAAGAGCCAGTGTCTTCCTTGCATGCTCCTTTGCATGCAGGCAGAGCGCGTTTGGCCCTTGCTTAGTGGAAGGGCAGCCACCACCCGCAGGAGGGGCCGTGATGCTCTGGTGCTTGGGTTGGTGGTTTTGAGTTTCTACATTATTTTTGCAGCTTCTCGTTGGCTCTGAGGACTTTGATATCCGAGTGTTTAAAGAAGATGAGATAGTGGCAGAAATGTCAGAAACAGAGGTAAGTTCCTTCTAGCCAATGTTTATTGTAATTGCGGGTGGAATTGAAAGCATTGTGTACTGTAACGCTTCTCTGGTGGCTCTGGTTTAAATGTATTGTGTAGTTAAATAGTTAACTACTTGGCACCGTGTCTGTCCTCCTGGAGTTGCAAAAGTCAGAGTTTAACAACGTCTTTAACAACACTTGCACGAGGTTTCTGACATGTTTGTTTACAAACCTTTAACCAGGCTGAGGGAATAACTGATCTGACTGGAAATGAGGCCCCCGGCCAAAGGTAATGTGTGTTCCTGGAAGGGGCCCAGGGGCTGACACGCTCAGTGCCTTCCAAGCTACAGAACGTTCTCTGCTGCAAATCTGTTGTCCTCGAATTCATTGTTGCAGTGGTGATGAAGTCACTTGTCCCACGTGTGTCCCCACAGGGCATGGCAGGGCGGAGGGGGTCTGTGTTGCAGCTGGAGTTGCACACAGGCTGTATGAAGGGGGCTGCGCCTGTGTGGCAACTGCATTAAGAGCTTTGTCCTTGAGAAACTGAGGTCTCCCTGCTGCCCAAGTGAGGACTGGAAGGCTTAGTTAGCTGTTAAACCGCTTACAGAGAGCTCTTAAAGAGAGGTGCAGGCAGTGTTCCAGGAGAGGAAGCTGTGACTGTAGGTGGGGTTAGAACCAGGCATTGTAAATGGTATGTCCTGCTATCTGTGTAATAACCAATCCAGAGCCGTGTTGTGATTTCTAGTTCGGGGGAAGGGAACGGACCATCGCTCTCACGTGCTGTTTGTTTCCAGATCTGCAGTCAGATTGCTTTAAGGTCACACCTGTGGAGCCTTCAGACCTGCTGCAGGAGCAGGCTTTCTGCTCTCGTTTGAAAGGACACAGCTTCACCTAAACCCAAAGGCAAACACAGGGGACAATGGCTGTGCACACTGTGCTCCTTTTGGAAGACTTGAATAGTTTGCCTTCTCGGTGTTTAGTTCTGATGGAACAGATCACAAAGGCTGTTGTGATTTTTGAACTGATAAATGGACACTTTGGGTGGATAGGGAGTTTTGCTACCTGGGTGACTTCTGCTCTGTCGCTGGGGTCTGTGTCCTCCCTGGGTGCTCACGATTTGGAGAGCATTGTTACATGGGAAAGGCTTTGGAGAGGGTCCATGAGAGAAAGGGCGGAGGGTTTGGAAACCGTATTCTATAGCAAGAAATCCAGGAGCACGGTCAGCTGAGATTGATTTGGCTTACCTGTGTTTCTCATGGCTGTCTGCAGATAACTTCCTGCAAGGCTGAATTACAGGCACAAGGACTCTGACATAGGAGGCCACGCGTACCTTAAACCAGACAGCAGGGTGCTCGTGGAAATGGTGGCGATGAGTGGTCCCTTCCCGGGAGATTCGGGTAGATTCCCTGGGAATCTTCACAGTGGGAAGGTCTGGTTCCTATGTGAAGGATTTAATTGAAGGAGTGAGCTGCCTTGTACAGGAGACCAGACGTGCTGCTTGCATCTGTTCCTTCAGCATTGAAGTCTCCAGTGTTTGTGCATGGAAAAAGGCCTCATTCCAAGCACTGAGAGACCTTGCTCAGTGAGGAGTTGTGAGGTAATGGGCCTTAAAAGGAGTGAGAAACGAGTTGGGCCGTGACTCTCAGGTCTTTCCCTGGAGCTGTTACTGAGGTAATACCTGGCCTGATGTTCTCATTGTCTTCCAGAAGAAGTCCAACTGTGGGAGCTGTTAATTTTTATTGTGCTGATCTTGGGCAAAGATTTTCTACCAGTAATATCTCTAGGGTTTTCCCAGCCTGTGTAATGTTGAACTCCTTGGCATCCTCGGGTCCTGGAGCTCTAGGGAGCATTGTGTGTGGGGAGCAGCTTTTGGGTGCTAGCACCAAAGACCGCAGGAATCCTCTGAGCAGTTGTGCTGCTGTTTGTGGTAATAAATATTTTGTCAAAGAACACAGTTTGAGGGCAGTTCTGCAGTCTCTGCTGAATTGTGTGTTCACACCGGCAACACAGCTTGTGTGAGGAAACCCTGCAAGGCCTTTGGTTGTGTTAAACTGAGTTTTATAAACAGTTGCTTTGGTATTTTGTGCTCCACGTGGAGGTCTCAATTACAGTTAGATTCTAACGGAGTGCAGTTCATGTGGAGGAGATGGTGTGCAGTCTGTTCTTTGACGCTTGGAGGTGCAGCAGTCAGTGTGTTCTCACTGTTGTGTTCTCTCTCTGTCCCTCCCCTTTCCCCCCCAAGACTGTGACCGCGCTCAGCCCCATGCATGGCAGTCGCTTTGGCTACGCTCTTTCCAATGGCACGGTGGGAGTGTACGACAAGACGTCCCGCTACTGGAGGATTAAGGTCAGTCCCGTGTTGGAATGTCAACACTGAGAGCTGGAAGCCTCCAGCTGGTAGCTGATCTCTGCTTGGTGATGCTATCCAAACTCCTTAGATGATTTGAAATTTTCTGCTGAGCGTAGTACTTAATGTAATTGTCGTATTACAAAAGTTACCCATTTTTATAGATACGAGCAAAGTTATATCAGTTCCTTCAGTTCTTTTGGGATTACTGGCGATGACGTAACACTGCTAAAACTGTAAGTTTAGGGATGCTCCAGCTTTCTAGGGTCACTGAACAACCAGAGATGCAGCAGAGAAATGCAGGTTTGTTGTTGCAAAATGCCTCTGGCTGTGTTGTTAAATCAATGAACTGTTTTCCAGACACCGAATGCATCTTACATTGTGTGTGTTCAGAGCTAATTTTTCCTTTCTGTAGACTCGTTCTCCAGAGTCTTACATGTGTCAGGTTACAAAGTGCACCTAAGCATAGTTTGTGCTGTTTCCTGTCCTCAGTCTAAGAACCACGCGATGAGCATCCATGCGTTTGACCTGAACGCCGACGGCGTGTGCGAGCTGATCACCGGCTGGTCCAACGGGAAGGTGAGTCTGTGCTGGCAAGAGCAAGGGGCTGTGAGCCTGGAAGCTGTGTTTGAACCAGGCTGCTAAATGGACAAAATATTAAAAAGACTGCTGAGGAGTTGTCGTAGTAAACGTAGTTTGTCTGGTAAGTCCTCGCCAAATGCAAGATCAGCCAGAGAAAACCTTCTTCTGCTTACTTCAGAGTGAATTGCTAAGGTGTGGTAAGCTGTTTCTATGGTAGCAAAGATCATATGCAACATCCTAGAGCTCTCCCATGTCTCTTTTCAGCTTTGTCTTGAGCGCATGCTAATCATCTCCTGCCGTGTTTCCTGAACGTTCTCCAGCTACAGGGGAAAACGAGTGGTTGTGTAGGAGGGGAGCAGCGTCGGTCCTGGCTGTGGCAGGATTAGCGTAAATCCATCAAAGTGTTATTTAATCTGATGTCAAGGCATTCCGTACAGCTCAGTCTGGTCTCTTAAGCCTGCTGCTTGGTATTCCCGTTTGCCAAAAACGACTGTTCTAGTTGCCAATTCTCTCTTGGACTCGGCTTGCCAGTTTGTTTTTTTTGGTAAATCTCCTTTCATAGCACCTCTCATTACTCTCATTAGCCTAGGGGAATTTAATTAACTTTGTATCAAGCTGGCAGCATAGAGCCCAGATATGTTGTAACTTATGTTGGATTAGGTGTATTACATTGTTGAAGTGAGAACCCCTCCTTGCTGTAGGCCTTTTGCTGTTCTTTCAGCTGCAGCCCCTACCGCCTGCTGGTCTGAAACAGCCCCCAGCTCTTGGAAAGAGCACTGCTGGGTCCTGTGCTTTGGCACAGACACACTGCACAGAGCTGAGCCCTCTGCTCCATCCTCCTCTCTTCAAAGATAATTAAAGGTTGTTCATCAGTCCAGGATGGCAGCTCAGCCAAGAGGCTGTAAATACTGCACTAAGGCTTTGTCCAGTTTGCTTCCATCGTTGCTGCACCCACATGTGCACAACCTTCCTTGTGCAGGCTTGCAAACACCTTTTTTTCCTTCCTGCTGTTTGTAACTCAGGGAAGCACCTCTGAAGAGCAGTTCCTTTTGGCTGAGCCTGTCTAGAGGTCGCTTCCTCATAAAATATTTTCCATCTATGGCTCTGTGCTCAGCAGACCCGCAGTTCAGTGAGTGGAGCTGGCTGGTGGTGAACAACACCACGACGTGTATTTTGGAGCTAGCTTTTCTGTTTATGCTGTGTCCTGGAACTCTTTGCTGTTCCAGGTTGATGCACGGAGTGACCGAACTGGGGAGGTCATCTTTAAGGACAACTTTGCTTCATCGATTGCAGGAGTGGTGGAGGGGGATTACAGGATGGACGGGAGCACCCAGTTAATCTGCTGTTCAGTTGATGGTGAAGGTAGGAGGGTTGTTCAGGATACTAATTTAATACACGGCGGTGTCAGGCATGTCACGTCGTCTCAGATTAGCTAACTGCTGATTCTGTTCCGTAGGCATTTTTGTGTGCCAAATTCCCTTTGCTTTATACAAAGTGAAGGGAATTTTGTGTTAGGCTATCTGCAAACAGGATGCCGAACATTGCCTTTTTTGTGGTAATCAGTGTGTATTTCATTTATGATCCAAGATGCCATCAAAATCCATTTGCCTAAATGAAAAAGTCCCGTCCTTATAATGCAAAAAGAAATATACTCAGTAAAGGCCATACTTCTCCAGGCAACATCATGAAAGATGAATATATGGGAAATCTTTTTTCCTGTATAATTCTTTGATTGCTTAACAGTGACTAAAGGGGGACAGAGAAGTAAGGATGTATGCATTTTGGTTCTGTGAATAGTTACTGTATTAGAAATGTTGGATTTTAATAGCCCTTTGGTTCCAGGAAAATGCTCTTCTGAGGCTGCAGACTGCTGGTTTTATCCCACCAGACTTGCAAGAAGTGACACCTGGTTGCTGTGAATGGAAACAGATAGGACCGTAGATACTTAAATGAGTTCAGTGTGACTTTACGTGGATGTGTGATGGCAGACACTGTGATGGAGAGACACTGGTGTGATTATCCAGCTGTTTGGCTTCAGTGGCCTGAGACAGACAAATCTAGTACAACCCATTTGAAACAAGAGCCTGTCCTGTGAAGTAGCACAGTGTTTTGCTGCCTGTTTTAATCTCAGGCTGCTGGGAAGTGCTCCGCTTGGGCTTTGGCTCATAAGCCCCGTCCCAAGCCGGCAGAAGGGGGCTGTGTGCAGTTGTGAAGGTGCCTTGTCCTTGCAGGGCAGTGCGTTCTGTGCAGGTGTCAGATCTTTGTGTGTGTTTGTTTCCATGCAGTGCGGGGCTATCTGCCAGGAGGTGAGGAGATGAAGGGAAACCTGATGGATACGTGTGCTGAGCAGGACATGATCCGGGAACTTAGTCAAAAGAAACAAAATCTGCTGCTGGAATTAAGAAATTATGAGGAAAACGCAAAGGTACTACTTAAACAGTGCGTGGGGCCAAACCCTGGCTTCCCATTGCTATAAATGTGGGCGGAGGTCGTGGGGCAGTCTGGACAAGTCAGAGCTGTAACCTGTAATCAGCAGTGAGATTGTCTGCTTGGGATTCCTGCTCGTGCCTCGTGCAAGTGCAGAATGTGCTTTTCTTACTTTAGGATGTCACATTCTCCTTGCTTTGTCAGCCTGCTGGAGCAACTACACAGAACGGGGTTTGGTTCAGCCCCGTGCATTGACTTATGTCTGAAAACTGTAATTTTCAAAGCCTAAGCCAACTTGGGAGTCAGAGGGGCTGTGTAAGAGCGCAGGCAGGGTATAGGTGTGCTGGTGCTTTGGGGAAGGTGCAGAATTAGAGGGCTTTGAAAAACAGCCTGAGGAGCAAGCAGGCTCGCGTTGAAAAAGTAAACAAGCACCGTAGCAAAAACATTTTGTTGTGCTGAAAATTGAAAACGCGCATCTCTTAGCTTGCTGCAATGAGAATTGTGAAAGTGGAGGTTGTGGTACTGAAGGGTTTGTGCTTTGGAACAGGCTGAGCTGAGCTCTCAGCTGAAGGAAGCTGACGGGCAGAGAGGTGTGATTCCAGCCAACACCCAGCTGCAGACCTCCCTGTCAGTGAACCTGGGCTCTGACAGCCACTCTGCTCACGTGGAGCTGTGCATCTCCACCACAAACGGTGAGCGGCAATCTGCAGCCGTCGGCATTGATCTCCATGCAAATTCATGCAAACGTGTAGTTATATTTAGCTGATGATTTGCCTGTTTCCCCTTCGCTGTCTGTAATTTCCCCTTTGTGGCTGCTTTCCTTTCACGGTTTTGGATCGAGCTGTGCTCCTCTTTGATGGGTTTCGGGAGAGAGGAGTTGGGTGGAATTTGTTTCCAGTTGTGTTTTGTTTTCCGAGGCAATTCACTCTGGGATGAAATGAGTGTTGGTGATCCCTGCAACACGCCTCGTGTTGACTGTAAACATTAGTGAAGAACGCCGTAGTTCCCAGTGAAAGCACCAGTGCCCACCACTAATTGCGTTGGTCTGTATGGAGGGATAAACATCTGTAACAGCATTTTTGTTATAAAAACCAACCAACCATTCAAAGGCAACCCACCAAGGCAGTAGCAGAGTGCCTGTCCTGGAAATTCATGGACAGTCTTGCTTGCCATGAGAGGTTGTGCAGTGTGCAGGTAAACAGGGTGAGGAATGCAGAGGCTGCCGTGGCGCGGAGCTCCGGCTGCGTTCAGTGTCTGCAAACCGTGCTGGTGCAGGCATTGTGTGAATGCAGCTGGGCCTCAGCTGCGGGGCAGGAGCCAACACAAGCCAGCAAAGTCACCCAGCACCAGGTGTGCTGAGGATGCAGGCAGTTCCAGGCCTGGTGCTGCTCACCTGGGATACGTTAACAGTTTGGGAGAGCTGCTTGCGCTTAAGTCTGAAAAACATGGTGGCTTGTTGCAAGAGGACAGCTGTTAATGTAGAAACTGTTTTTTCTCGTTGTTGCTAAGACACAATCATCCGCGCTGTGCTGATCTTTGCTGAAGGCATATTTGAAGGAGAGAGCCACGTGGTACACCCCAGTCTCCAGAACCTTTCTGGCTGCGTTCGGGTTCCCCTTACTCCACCCAAAGACGTCCCTGTGGATTTGCACATCAAAGCCTTTGTGGGTTACAGGAACAGGTGAGGTTTGTGCTGTGAACTCTCTTGGTCCCCAGAGCTGGCAGTGTGTGACAGCAAACACTGCTGCTGTGGCTTCGTACTTGTCCCACTGGAACTGTACCATTAATCCCCTGATGCCTCACTTCTCTTGTTACTGGAAGGAGAGCTGGAATAGTTTCTTGAACATGCTGTTATCCTGTGCTGCTGGGCTCTTCTTCAGGCACTCGTAGGGACCTGCTGTGCTCCAGCTCTGCCTTTAGGGGAGCGGTGAGTGGTTCTAGTCCAGGGTGTGCCTTGCTGTGCCTCTGCCTCTTAGGGGCCTGGATGCTGGCAGCTCTGCCCATAGTGCATGAGCAAACCTGGAGGCACTGTGCCATCTTGCAAACTACAAGTGACACTAAGCCCGTCTGACTTTGGGGCAAGTAGAATATACCCGTTTTCAAGACAATGCTTTTCCAGTTTCCTCTTCATATACACTTAAAGAAACCCTTCTCCCTCCTGCTTGCATCTGCTGCATCTGACGGTGTCCCAGGAAGCAGCACCTGAGCAGGGAGGTGTCTTTTGAGTGCGAGCCAACCACTGCAGAAAGAATGCATGGAACTGAATTCCCTTTTTGCTTCCTCTATTTTTCCTTATTACTGCTTTTAGTAGGACGTCGCCAAAATGTTAATAAATGACCCAGTTACGTAGTAGAATCTTATATTTAAGAATATGTTTTGTTGGAAGGATTACGGAAAACGTAGGCAATGGGGAGGAATCATTCAACCTCATACAGAGACATGAATTCCCATTCCCACTCCTTCCAGCTGTTTTGCAGTGGTAAGCAGTTGATTCCATCGCTGGGAGCTGCTGATGCTAATACTCCACCAAAACAGAGCCAGGAGCCCTTGTGGGAGGCGAATCACTGTGATGTTAGTAACCATCCTTCTTCCTTCTGGATTCTCCCAGCACACAGTTCCACGTGTTTGAGCTGACCAGGCAGCTGCCCCGCTTCTCCATGTACGCCCTGAGCAGCCCGGACTCGGCCACGGAGCCGCTGAGCTTTGTGAGCTGTGCAACGAATGAGAGGCCGCAAAGGGTGAGTGTGTGCTCTGCTGCCTGTTTCCTGGTCCTGCTGATAGTGCTCTTCATAGTACATGGAGGGATTGCAGTTAGCTTGAGATTTCCAAGAGCAAATATTAATACGCACTTCTGGCCTTTGGAGTCTGCGTATTACAACCTGAGTTGGTACTTTTGTTTTTTAAAAAATACCTCTCTCGAGGCATTCCCAGCTGTAGGAATTCCTGCGGCTGCAGGAACTAATGGCGTGAGGTCATGAGGTATCTCAGGTCTTTGTTTGCTTGCTGACAGCCCTGTAGTGAGTGGTGAATTTTATAAATGAGCAGAGAATGGAATAGAGGCAATGCAGCACTGAAAGAATGGCTCGGATACCTGGCAGCTGTAGCTTCATTTCTGGAAGATTTGAATTGTGAGATAGCAGTGCTTACAGCCTGTCTTTTCCCACATAACTATGACGCTCTGTCATACTTGCATGGCTTTTCCCATATTAAGTGGTCAAGGTGGAAAAAAAAAAAAAAGATTGAACAAAACTTTCCTTTAAATCCTTGTAGTGGAACCTAGCTTCGCTTCTCAGCTTTCTCCAGTCTCTGGGCCTGGTCTTATGTTCTGACCTTGGGCTGCGGTGTCCCATTGTCAGATTTGATTTTCTTGCAAATATTCTACTTTGGAGCAGGGGGCCAACTGCTCCCATCCTAGCAAGTTCCTGACGTTCATTTAAGGGTTGAATTGTAGTGAGTGAAGTTCCCGGGATAACCTGAATGGAGCCCTGGTGTCATTTGCACACGTAGGGACATTGCATGTCTCTCTATACTTCGTGCACAGCTGATGGATTATGCTCTTTGTTTTATTTTTTGCAAGATTGTTATGTGGCTGAATCAGAACTTCTTGCTACCAGAGGATGTGGAGTTTCAGAGTGCTCCCTTTCAGGTTTGCTTCACTTCCCTTCGTAATGCAGGCCAGCTCCTCCTCAAAATCAAGCCAGGTGGAGAGGTGAGTAACTTCACAGGCAGGGGGAATGCCCACGTAGTTATACACCACTGAATCTTAAGGGTGGTTCCAACACAGGGCCGTGAGATGGAAGGAGGACTGAACGGGCAGAGGAAGTACTCAAGTTATGGGGATGTCTTTTGGCAACTTTGGAGTCTGTGTTACTGCTAGTGGGTAGAATGCCAGTGCCAGTCAACAAAGTGAATTGTTTAGCCTACAAATCAGTAGGGAGGTGTTTGTTCCCACATGGAGTGGTTTCAGGGGGCTGCAGTTTGAGACACAGAGGCGGCCCATACCTTCTACACTGTTGTTATATGCACAAATTCCCCTTTTCCCCCACACCTGAGTAAAAGCCCCTTTGAAATCAGTATCTCCTTATCTCCGGTAAGCCTTAGAGCTTGTCCTTGGAGCAGTCTTGTCTCTTAGAATGAACTGCTTTGAGCCTAAGCAGCTGTTCTCCAGGCAGCCCTGCTGAGTAGTTTTAGGAGACATTTTGGCATGGAAGATCATGTTAAGTGCTTTCTTGTCCTTTCTGACAGATTTCTATCAGCACAGATGATATTGATTTAGCTGGTGACATTATCCAGTCCATGGCCTCCTTTCTGGCAATTGAAGATCTGCAGGTGGAAGCAGATTTCCCTGCATACTTTGAGGAGCTGCGGAAAGTGCTGGTAAAGGTGAGAAGGAATTGAGAGCTTTGGTATGAGGGGAAAAAGACTAAGGATCTCCAAACTGCTTTTTCTTTGTGTAAATCGGCCAGCAGTAGCTTGCTAAATATTCAGTGCAAAGGACAAAGAGGTCCCCTCAACCTTCTGTTTGTTATATGGAGCAGGGTCTCGGTCCTCAGTAGCTGATTGTTTAGAGTTATGTAAATGTGTTGTGTGGGAGACTGAGCTGTGGATTTGGGCCAGGGTGTAAGGTGTGCATCGCATCCTGAGGACCCTCTTGTGGGGTAGAAGGTGCTGCTCCAGCAGCCGGGGGTTGAGGGGAAGGAGGGTGGTCGTAGGTGGGTTAAGCTGGGATGTTATTTCCTATTACACCAGGATGAGGTGTAGCTTAAACAATTACCTTTGTGCCCAGAGTGCCTGAAGGCCTTTTCTCATGATGGGTGTTTGCCTTGGCCAGGTGGACGAGCACCACTCGGTGAATCAGCGGCTCACTGCTGACATGGCTGACCACTCCAACCTCATCCGCATCATGTTGGTTCAGGCAGAAGACGCACGGCTGCTGGGAGACATGTGAGCAGCTGCCACGTTGTGTGTTCTGGGTGTAGAACAGCCAGTCTCTGCTTTTCGGGCAGAAAAAAAAGCACAAAAGCATTTGTGTGGTGGGGTGGGATGCCTAGTTACAGTTCTTCAAGCAGGGTTGGTACCTCGGCTGGTCCCAGCATGAGCTGTTATTGAGCCTCGTCCTGTTTTTTGGGGGAAAGCCAGCGTGGGGAAGGCAGAAGGGCAGGGTTTGGCCTTGAACTGGCCTTGAGAAGGTAATACATTAGAAAAGACACACTAAGGGGAGAAGGAACTGAAAGCTGTCTCTGGTGTGCATACCTTTGAGAATACCAAGAAGGAAATGTTGAGTTCCAGGCCCTTCGCTCTGTCAAGGGCAGCAGTAAAGAGGTCTGAATCCTGCCGGGCGGTTTTACTTTCACTGGGGAATGCAGCATCTCTTGTCTGGATAAAGTGTCTGCAAAAATAGGCTTCTTTTTTTTTTCTCCTGTTAAATAATGAGGTTAACCAACATGTCTAGACAGGTCCTGTAGCTGCAGACGCGCAGGTAACCGTGGCAGCCGTCACAACTGCGTGTTGTTGCACCTTCCTATGGACAGAGCAGGAGTTACTGTCTTGTCCCTAGAGATTCAGCTCACTGTGCTGATTGTCCCCCCAGGAAAAACATGAAGACACGGTACATCGAGCTGTATGATCTGAACAGAGATTTAATAAATCAATACAAAATTCGATGCAACAATCACACGGAGCTGCTGAGCAATCTGAAAGCAGTGAATCAAGCAATCCAGAGGGCTGGGCGGTTACGTGGTGAGTGTGTGTGTTGGGGGGGATGGGAGTCTTGGGTCCTACTGAGGCTGGTAAGATATCTCCGATGTTGCCTGCATTGCTTAAGTGGTAGAAGTGGCCTTTAATTGCCCAGACACGGCCATTGCCTATGTCAGGGAACCATGATTGGCATTTTGGAAAGAAAGTTCAAAGCAGTTTTCAGTTTTCTGGGTGGTGTAGAACTCAATGGCTTCATTTCAGTTCTTCATTTATAGCTAGCTCAGTTAAAAAAAAAAAAAAAAAAAAAAAAAAAAACCTATCAACTTAAGCAAAGCTGTCTGTCTTTATTATTTTATTACGGGTTCTATCAGCCTTTGGTGAAGGACGCATTTTGTTGTATATTTATGGCTTTCCCCTTTCAGCAAGTCCTTCAGTCTGTCTTGTAACAGAGCTATGGAAAATCCTGACAAGAAAGGAGTTCATTTTAAGAAAAAGGCAAGGCGGCACTTCGCTGTTGGCTTAAAAATTGTCTGAAAGAGACCCCTGGATTTTGAGCCTTAGAGATATTTTCAGCGTTTTCTTTTTCCTCGTAACTGATTTTTTTTTTCCTTCTATTTTTTTTTTTTTCCACATCACAGTTGGCAAACCTAAGACACAAGTGATCGCTGCTTGCCGGGATGCAATAAGAAGCAACAACTTCAACACGCTGTTCAAGATCATGCGTTCGGGGATCGCATCTTCTTAGAACAGCCAGGCAGAGGAGCAGCAGTCGTGTAGCGGCGGTGCTTCCAGGCAGTAGGACCAAAAACGACGAGCATCTAATTCATTCCCCTGCTCCCCTGTAGAGTGAAGTAATTGCAAAGGTTGGGTTTTAGTTAAGGCATCAGTCCAGAAATGTTATTTCTGCAGGCCAGAGGACAGGAGCCTTCTTGAAGAGTGCATCAGATTTAAGCGCAAGCGTGGTATGTATGTAAGGCAGAGGTATATCTGTGATGCGTTTATTTTTCATACAGTAACTTATTTATGTATTTTAATATATTTTGTAGTTGGGCATCCGTTTTTTTTCCATTAAAACATAGACTGGTTTGGCTGCTTTTGTTCTGATTTAGTTGGGGTGATGCGTACGGTATTTGCTGAAAGATGAAGCGCTTCCCTAGCTTTGCTGCACAGTCCGTCTGATCTCTGCACAGACTGTGGTGAGGGTACGTCTGTCACTGGATTTGCATTGGAGCTAAGGAACCTGGAGCTGACTGTGAATCTTAAACACGGGACCACGAGCCTGCTAACTTGGGAATCAAGTTTTTGGAAGTTGCTTCTAACTTCTGTTGTCAGCTCGTGCTCCCAAGTAGAGTTATTCCTGGTTTCATTGCAGGGATGTGCTGCTTCCCAGGTAAACTGCAGTCCACTGCACCAGAAGCACCAAAGGGCTAACTTCTTGCTGGCCTTTCAGCCAGATGGTCATTGAAAGCTGCTCGGTTCCAGGATAGGAAGGTAGGAAGCAGCTGGTTTCATACCTGACACTCCCCACACTCACACTGCAGGAAGCTTTGCTTTCGGTTGCTTGGTCCATGGTATTGCTGGGTAAAGCTCCACATGCTGGGGTGGGTGAGGGGGTATTTCAGGAACGAAGAAAACAAAGTACACAGCCAGGCTTGGCGTGTAATAAAGAACTGGCAGTAAGTAATGGGATCAGAAGAGGGTCTTGAGAAATCTCTCGTCCCCTTGCTCGAAACTGTTTATTAGTTGTGGGATCTTTTAAACTGGATCAATAAATTAGAGTAAAGCTGTAGGTTAGAGCTGAAGATGTTGTAGAACCTTTGCCAAAACAAATTTCTCCTGGAAGCTAAAAATACCCTGAGCAGGAGGGAGGCCGCGCACCAGCGCTCCCAGCTCCTGCCCTGTTCATCCTGGCTGTGGTGCAGCACAACACCTCTGTGGAGGGGGGGGGGTCTTGGGTGGCTTCTCAGCGTGTCAGCAGCACTCCCCTCCTGTAAGTGGTCTGTCCCTTACACGCTGACACTGAATGAAAAGCAGCAGCCCACCGTTTGCCACTGAGCAGCCACCGGCGACACGTTGAATGGGAAAATTAATTCTTGCAGCGTGTTCTAGTCTCCAGAACAGTCCCTTGCCAGGGCTTCAGCCTTTCAAGATGAAAAATTGCGCTGCCAAATGCACGGATCTCTGTCGCTTCAAATCAGCAGCAGGAGCTCGTTTGAATCCTTTAGGAACCTGGTTGTTAGTCAAATCCAGCTGCTTAGTGAGAAGGGTGGTGAGCCACCCATGCTGTTCTAAGCGAGCAAACTGGAAGACTTGATTATGGAACAGTCTCCTGGCACAAGTCTCAGGCTTTCTGCCACCTGCTGTACTTGTTCTCACTGTTTCCAGCTCTTCTTTTGCTCTTTATGTTCAAAATCCTAATGCTTGCTTAGTAACACTTCTGTAGTCCATTCAGTGATGAGAGAGTGCCTGCAATCAGAAAGCAGCTTTCTCATCAGCCTCATTTCCAGGGCTGTGCAGCGGGCACTTCCAGTCCCAGCTCTGTTTTGCTCTTGGCAGCCCATCTGCAGTGCTTGTCAGTCCCTGGGTCACAGTCCCGACCTCTGCTGTGGCTGATTTCCTCCAACAACAAGCTTGTCATTTATTTTCCGGTAAAAACAGCTTTTATCTTTGCCAAATGTGAAATCTGCGTCCAGGAAGCTGAAGTGATACACCGAAGTTTGCAGTTGCATGTTGAAATAGAGCGGCCCTTGGCTGGCACGCAGCAGCAAGTTGACATAAGCACAGTGCCCAGCTGAACCCACACCAAAAAATCATTGGCCAGCAGTCTGTGCTGGGAAGGGTCAGTCCTCCGGGGCTGTTGCGTAGTATCCAGTTCTCAGGAAGGGGAGGGGAGTTATTTACAGCCTGTTAAGCCATTTGTCAAGCACAGAATAACCTCTAAAATCACACGACTAGAACTGTACGTTTGTTTCTGGAGGCTCGTGAAAATCTGCTTGGAGGGCACCGTGCCTCAGGCCGTGTACTGCCAGTTGGGTTTAAGCCATCGTGCTCTGGGGCATTCAGCGCCTGCTTGGAATTCAGCCCTGCACCGAAGCTGCTTAAAGGTATCTGGCTTCCCCACGGGGTCCCTTTGCTGCCTGAGAAGCGTGCTGCAGCAGTGCCCTGCTGGATCTGTGCCCTCACCAGGGAGCTGTGTACCAGGGATTTTCCATGACCTAATTCGGGTTCCGGTTTGGAGTTTGAGAACAAACAAAACAGTGGGAACTGACAGCTGGCAACGGGTTACTTCACGTTACCCACGCTTTCTCCAAGTCCCAGGGATTGCTGTTCACCTTGGTTCATCCTAATGCACGGCATACCTGGTGTCAGCACTTATTTTTGTGCCTTTGTGACTGCAGAAATCATTCCTTCAGCCAGGTATCCAGTTAAGCTGCACTGAATTGCTTCCGTTTCCAGTCCTGTCGACAACCAGATCCTGAGAAATGTGTTGTGAAGCACTGGAATAACGCAGCACTCCGGTCACAAAAGCTGCTGTCCCCTGCATCAGACAGAGGCTTCCTGCTGCAGCGATGTGCTGGAGCCACGCGTGCACGGTGTTCTCAGCTGCTCACACTGTCCCATGTTAGTCACTTACCTGCTATTCTCCGTTCTGTTGGCTTTTTTTTTTCCAATGCTGACTGCAAATTTGGCTTTCAAAGTTGCTTCATCTCCGACTCCTGCGGCAGAAGGGTGTTTCCCTGCACAATGGGCTTGATAACTGCCTTGCTCAAGTAGGGGCTGGTATGCCCTCTAGTGTATTATTTATTATTAAAAAGCAGAAAGCTTCAGAAGGCACAATCTTCTGGTAGGCTGTTCCAAGACCTACCAAACTCTCGTAGACTGACAATGCAGAAGAATACGCTGTTTCTTTTTGTTCATTAACTTACTCCCAGCTTTGGCTAGGTGACTGTACTGTGAGTAGCTGTGGTGCCTGTAACCTTTATTTTGAAACTACCCAAACACTTGTGAGTTTTCTTTTGAAAACTCCCATTACTTGTCTTTTTTCTACTGTAGCGGCTCAGAGTAAGGACTTTCCTCCCCACAAAAGCTGTTGCTCGGAAAGGTAGCAGAGTGCTTCAGAAATTAACCTACATTAGTAATTCACAGAGTTCTGTGTTTTTTGCAGCATCTGTTTCTAGGTTCATCCCTTTATCTTTGTAAGCAGCTTAAAACAGCAAAAGAACATTAAAAGAGAGCAGGAAAGTGTCTGCAGCACACAGGGAAACAAGTCAGAGAACAAACAAGATCACGTTGATCTCCCAAGCCTACGTGCTTCCTAATCCGTTTCATAGTCATGAAGTCATGCCCCAAGTACTTGCTGCCTGTGCCAACAGAACTTGCCTTACTTTGAGCTTGCTGGTGCCCTGCTGCTAGGTCTTACACAACCCCCCTTGTCACAGTGACATTATGCCTGGAACCAGATAGCAGATTCTGAGCAGCTCACCCTCTCCAGACTGAAAGGAGGAAATGAATGTGCATACACTTCCCAGCTTGTTGCAAGCCCAAGGCCTCTGTTGGCTGGCTTGGATGACCTGAAAGTACACCTGTGTTTCTCCTGAGTGCAGAAAGGTTTTAGGCAAGTGCGTGCATGCCAGGGCCAAGCCTACAGCACGTGTTTGCTGTCCAGCTGGCCATCCTCCTTTGATACCTGCTACCTGGAAAGATCTGAGCATCCTATTTCCAGTGACAGAAACCACACTGGAGCCTAGTAGACTGCAGGGCAAAGCTAGAATTCGACAAGAGGACGTGCTGCTGGCAATCCTCCTGCTGTGGCCGATGAGCCAAAAGAGGTGAGTTGGCAAGCTGGTAGTTCCTGCTACCAGCCCAACCTCTCCTGGTCTGAGACTGCAGCCAGAGCACTTTCAGATCTGAAGCATGGAGCTGTTCAAGTATATGCACAGGCAGAGAAGAACATAGGAGCAGGTCTCTTCTTTCATCTGCTGCTTAACTTGTAAACTCACAGCAGCAGGGGCTCCATCTGGGTCTGTCTGCACTGCATTTAGCATAATGAAGTCCTGCTCCTGTTTCAGTGCCAAGGCCAGGCTGCCAGTGCCAGCAGCTTTATAGCCTCACTTTCTTCCTTCGCTATTCCACAGAGCTGTACAGCTGGAAAAACCTCTTATTTCCCTGGGCAGCTCCTTTATTTCTGCCACTACAAAAGGTGAACACAGTTCAATTCCAGAAAATATCCTGGGTATTTTGTAACAGAACTTGCTCAACTACAGTTTGAAGCAGTTAACTGACCTCTTTTTTTAAAAAACAAAAACAAAAACAACAAAACAAAACACTCGTTAGCTTGGGGCCATGCACGCTTGTAAATTTCACCCTGCCAGATGAGAGACTCATCCCACACATCTCATTTCCACAGGAGAACAGCAGGGAAGCCGACACAGCAGCTGTCAATTGCATGGGGACGGCACCCTCTGTGTACTAATAAAAGCAGCTAAGAGTGCATGTTACAGCCAAGTCAGGAGGAGACATGATTTCCATTTACAGTCAGTAAAAAAAGTCACCTGGGCTCCCCAAGTAGGGTACAGTTCACATACAGCGTGATCAAGTCAGCATCAGGAAGGTTGGCCTGGGCCCAGGCAGGCCCAGCTGAGCTCTTGGACAGAACCCTGCCCAAAGCCACCACTGCTATTTTCTGTGTGGCAATGGTCACTGCGCCATCACTCATAATAGACAAATGAAAAATCCCAAAATCCTCTTCTGCTCGGGTGCTTTTTCAGGCGTGCCAGGCTGCGATGATTGATGTATTTCACAAACTTCATAGTTTCTTTGTCTCTGTACACCAGGGCCAAGCAGTTGTCCTCCGGATTCACGGTCAACAGCTAGAAGAGATGAGAGTAAGGGAGAAAGTTAGTTTCAAAAACACGTCCTTTGTAACATTCTTAGGAAGAAAAACAGCTTAAAAACTAGTGAGAAGAAAGGGCTGCTAATAGCAAGTGAGATAGATATCTAATAACCTGATTTCTTAGATGGCAAGGTTCGTTTGAAGAGATTCTGGACTTCTTAATGGTGTGACTGTTCAGCAGCCTTGTTAGTGCTCAACTGGATGTGACACCTTTCCTTGGAAAAGTGTGATCTCTGCTACAGCCTTGTGCCCACTGGGGTCAGTGATCGCTCACCTCTTGGAGCCGAATGCAGAGCTGTGCCCCCAGGAGCTACAGTCAGGCAGGAAGCTTGAGGGTAGGCACAAGGCTCCAGTGCAACACCTTCATCTTGAGATTGCGTTAGCATTATGACAAAGTGTAATCATGTCTCTCCACCCTAAACAATTAACTTTTATCTAATTTGCAGTTAGCAGCCAAGCTCCTTACCTCTTCATCTTCACCTTTAGCAATGTAGGAAGTAAAGCCACCATACTCTGGATCCCAGTCTTAAAAGAGGAAAGAGAGATTCTTAGAAAGTTGAACACTGTCCAGATTCCATACAGCCCTCCTGTTTGAGATGCAGCACTATCCCCAGTTCACCTCCTGCTGGTCTGTCTTTTTCCCTTTACATTCAGAATTGACTTGAAGGGAATGTACCAGGTTTGCCTTTTACCACAGACAGGCCATTTAAGGTAGCTTGGCTTTCTGCTCCCCCCAGTTTTGCCTTAGCAGATAGCAAACTTCCAGTATAATTACAATCACGTGCCAGGTGGTTTCAGCTATGAGTTCTCGGCTCATCTAGTCAAACATGTTTGTGTTTATATTTTTGTTTTTGCCATTATCTAACTAGCAATCAACCTAAAATGCCTAGACACGCCTAACGTAACTTCAAGAAACTCTAGGCTTTGTGAACTGGGGGCAGTGATGGTTTTGATGAGAAAGGAGGCAAAATGGAACGCTTTCAGCAGGAATTTTGGCCACCTGCCTTTCCACCGTGCCCAAAGCCACCACCCAGCAGAACAAAGACACTGGGGCCCCATCCTTTCCCTCTGCCCCAGGTAAACCACACGCCACCTCCTGGCTGCAACACAACGCTCAGGCAAGGCCACAATCCCAAATCTTTGTGTAAGGACCACAGGAGTGAAGATGAGGATGAAATCTTTCTCTTGTGTGCTTACCTTCACAGCCACAGTAGAAGAGCAGGTCGAGAGCAAATTCGGTTGCTTGATTGTCGTGGACTAGAGTATAGTGCCCGGTGGTCCAGCGCCGCAGCTCTCCTGCACACGTCGGGGTACTTGAACCTACAGAAGGGAGCAGATTATCTCAGCAGCCAGGGAAAACCATGAGGATGTGCAGTAGCTGACTCCCGCTAAGCTCGAGCCACGTGTGGGGGAAGCCCCCGTGCTGTTCACACCACTGTGAAGCTGTCCTTGCTGGCCCCAGCAGAAGGAAGAACAAGTCAAACAGATCTTGTGTTAACTTCTTTTCTAGAAGGGGCTCTAAATCATGTTCTTTGAACAGTGTGGGGCGGGAGATGGACAGATGCAAGATTTGCTTTCTGAGAGCTCCAGAGGCAATGTGCTTTGATCCAGCCAGTTCTTCCTTTTATTTTGTTCCCCCTCCTTTGGGATTTACAGTAGAGCTCTAACCTTCAAAAGCCTGCAACCTGTCTGCTCTGAAAGCACACAAACTACCCGGTGCTTCAGGGAGAAAAAGCAGTGCTCTGAACTCTCATGCAGGTACATCAGAATTTGAGAATGTCTTCATTTTCTCATGGCTCCGATCAGTTTTCAATCCATGCAGCCTCAAACTATGACCTCCTCATATGTGAGTTTAAAATTACTCAGGAAGTATGGCAAGAGGAGAGGCAAAATGACTAGCTGTGGAAATAAAA
Organism: Numida meleagris; assembly: GCF_002078875.1. Lineage (NCBI taxonomy): Eukaryota > Metazoa > Chordata > Aves > Galliformes > Numididae > Numida > Numida meleagris. Next base: position 2,138,837 of record NC_034418.1, read on the forward strand.
GAAAAACAAAGTCTTTGTACAAAATAATTTTCAGCAAGACTTGGGTTTTAAATTACCTTTTCTTCTAATGTCTAATAACTTGGAAGATGAGCATTTTCAAGAAAACTGATATGCTTGTACCTTGTGCTCACTGCAGTACAAGATGAAATCCTAGTTCCATGAAAATCTCTGGGTCTGCTGCCAACAACCTTAACGCCAGGATCCTGCTCAAGTCCTTTCACATTGCTGCTGCCCTACTTACCATTCTGTGTCTCACTGTCTTGTGCCTCAGAGATGTTGTCAGGCTGGTCTGGCTGACGGGTACTGCTATCAGCATGCTGTTCAGTCTCTTCCTCCTCACTTTTTGAACTGCTGTGCCCAGCACTGTCTGATGCTCTTCCTTCCCCAACATCCTCGTCCTCATCGGAGGGGGCCAAGAAGTGCAGCTTTAGGCCAGTGAAGTTGGAAAGCAGTAAAAACAGGGCCTCTGAGCGTAAGAACTGCAGGAAGTTCTTCAGGATGTCAGGGAGGCTGTCTTCCTCTGCTGTCTCATAGAGTCTGAAAGACAGCAGATAGCAGCAGCAGAGAACTGACAAGAACCACATTTGTGGGGACAGCACTGGTCAGTGCAGCCTCGTGGCAGTTCCTGCTTGGTGTGATCAATGGAACAGGAGTGTCATTTCCTACCTTTTATTGGGAGGCCCCCGACTGCTCCACTGGATGTCTTTGTTCTCCAAAGCTTCACACAGAAGTAGAAATTTCTCTTTCTAGGAGAGAAAGATAGTGCCGAAACATTAACACTTAGCCCCCAGGTCTCCCGCGGTGCACTGCAAGCAGCCATCCTGCACTCTCGTGTAAGGCACTCTCAACATTTTCTTTAACTTGCCTGTCTCCTAAGGACTGGTGAATAGAAGGGCATAGTCTGGGTAGGCACTGAATTTTTAATGCCAGTGACCTTATAGGTATGAATTGCTACTTGATTGTTGGCTGAGTAAGAATGCAATTTCACTGAGATATGGATGCTCAGTAAACCAGGGGTAAATCAGCCCTGAGAAACAGCCATTCAAGTAAGCCAAAAATCACTGTGAGTCATTTGTTTCACATACAGGTTGAGTTCCCCTAAGCTGTGAGAGCTTAGGGGACACGTAAGGACACTCTGGTCATCACAGGAAGGACGATGTGTTTCCATCCTTCTGCTTTGCTTCCAACAGGAAACGAGAATGATGAAGCAAAGCTTATGGGTTTTGATGTATCCCTGCACAGCAGTGTACAGGCAGGCAGTGGTGACCCATCCGCAGAAACAAAGAATGGGTGAGGCTGGAAGGGACTTTGGGAGGCCACACGAAGACACTACAAGCCCTGCGACCGCACTGGATGGAAGTGCAGGGCTCACCTTAAGAAAATCCTTCAGGAGAATTTCTGATCGCTCCTCAAATTCCTCCTGGATTTGAGCTTGGGAGTCCATCTCCAAATAAACTAGATTGACCCACTCATACAAGATTTCATGCTGGAAAGGAAATGGATTTGAACACTGAATTTGCAAAAGTGAAAACAATTCCCCAGTTCCTCTTTCCCAGCTGCCCACAGGGCTAGATTCCACTCCCACACTCCATTCATTTCTTTTTTTTTTTTTTTAATTGCACCGAGAGCACTTGCTGCCCTCTCTGCACTACTGTTGTCATGCACAGTGGACAGACTAAAAAAAAAAAAAAAGATATATAAGAGGGAAACTAGCTACAAATTTATGGACAGGAATCAAAAAGGAGAATTGGATAAGCTAAAGATTAAAGCATCCCCAACCACTGACGTATCCCAAGCAGGTAATTGAGGGACATGAAAGAAATGGAGATGCAGTTCAGCAGAGGCTGGCTACTCACATCATAAGGGATGTGTGGGCTCCTGGGCAAGGGAGCTTCGACGTAGCGTGCAGGTCGCTCTATTGGTGGGCCATGAAACCAGCCACTCACTGACAAGCGGCACTTCTCCTCTGACAGAATCTCTGACACCTGGAACAACATTGAGCAGCATTTTACACCTAACATGCAAGGAGTAGCTGTAATCAGCTACACAGACTCATCCCTTATGAGAACCTACTGCTTGCAGAGGGGAGGCAGCCAAGAGCTACAAGAAGCTGGATTATTCTATGTTCATTGAGAGAGGGCTAAAACAAATGTTGATGCTCAAGTCCCTTGCAGATCTCCAAAATCCCAGTCTGACCTTTTATTCTATGCTCCCAGCAAAATCCGCTTCCTGCCTCTGACAGGCTTGAGCAAAGATTGAGTCGTTTTGTCATAGAAATAACATTCAATTTTCTACCACTGGTTCTGTTGAAGAACTGGGAAGCACAGGTTGCAAAAATTAGCTGGCACAGGTTAATCTGGAAATGCAGAAAACATTATGAGCATGTAGGCCAAAGCAGGCTACACTGGTCTGATTTTTGTCTTCTACTTTTTGAAAAGTGCTGCAATACAAGCCACAGGGAAGGGCAGCTGTCTGATGCCTTTGGCTCTGGATACATTCTGCCTCTCAGACAAAGAGCTCATCTTTTATCCTGGCATTTATCCTGGTCTGTGGAAATCCACAGTGTTAAAATATTTCATTAAATTGTGCACTGACATAAATTGGGCTACCCTGAACTATTTCAGATTGCAGGGTGTTGTACTGTAATGGTAGGGTGAAGAGAGAGACATCCCCTTATAACTGGTTGCTAGCCACCAACCGTTGTTAAGTTTTGAAGTGCATGTAGCAGCTCACTCCTTGCATGACTCTGAGGTGTTCTAGGCTACTGGGAATGGCTGCAGTATCCTAAATCACTTGGGAAATGGAAACGAGAGAAATGCCTGTCACTGGGAGCTCCTGGATGTGCATACATCCTCAGCAAACGTCCAAAGCTTTATCTGGGATCTGCTGAAGACACGTACACCACGAAGGCCAACACCTGAAGATGTGCTAAGAAGTAATGACTGAACGCTCCTCGTCCAGCGTCGGACAGGGATTTGCAGCTGGCACGCGCCATGGAGGCTTTGCATTGGTCTGACATAGGCCCCAGCTGCAGTTCTTAGGGCATGATCTGGATAGTTTGTTTCACAGCAGCCCCAGTTAAGCTAGCTGCGTTTCTTGCCCGCATTACCAGTGTCAGTGTGAGACTGTCACAAGGCTAATGTGGATTTTTCTGTTAAGATTAAATCACTACCTGAAAACAACTAGGGCAGTGACAAAACACTGTTTATGTTAATTAGTCGTAAGACATCAATAACAGAAAAGCAAAACACTAAGCAAGCTAGCTTATAGCCTGACCTACATCACTGCACTCACTGCTCTTCCCTTCCAGCCTTCTTTTCTTTGGCACTGTTTGTACAGTCCGTGGTATTCTCAAGTACACAGGAGCTTCAGATTTCAGCCAGGCATTTTTATCATGCTGTTCCACAGATAATTCATTCTGTTTCCAGCCATCTTCCTGGTAAATGCCACAGAGTGCTACTTAAGCATACCAGCTTTTCTACCGTAGGGTTCTGGACTACATCTGTGGTGGCATGGCCACATCTGCACAGCCCCCTGTTGGCAAGGTGATGTGCTGAGGAGCACTCCTGGAGCAAATTAATGGCATCTGCATGAAAAATGTGATCTAGTTTAAAACAAGTAAGCAAACAAAACACAGTGGGTTGCCAGTGTAACAACAAAAAATAGAAATGGATTATTTTTCCCCAAGATGATGGAGCTAGGCTGACTAAAGTTTAAAGTTGGCTTTGCCAGCTCCTGTTCTCCCTAAAGTCACTAGCTTTTAATGCACAGCACTTAGCATGAGTATCTATTCTGACTGCCCATGCTTCTCCCTTCCCCTTTTCTCCACCCCATCAGCGCTGTAATAACACACAGAACAAACAGCCACAACGACAAGAATCAAAAACTGGAAAGAAAAAGGCAGCTCCTTGCCTGGTGGAAAGAGACTGGAGACACTTCAAAGAAAACCAGCGTGTTCCACGAAGGCATCAATGACTTGATGATTTGTTGTGGCTGAAAGTGTTCTGAGGAAGAAGAAAACATACTCCGGTTTAGATTTGAACTGGAACTCACTAGCAGCTGACGGTTCTCTCTGACTTCATGACACTGACTGGTAGGACACTTCAGTGTAAGGGATGGAGCTCAGGGCTTGATGAGCAATCAGTGGACTTCTGTTGCTGGAAAGGGAACTTATCTCTGTCACTTTTAAGTCCCAAGCACAGTTACTGGCATCACTTCTATCCTGCCTTCTTGGAAAAAAAGGATTCCCCTCTTCACTGCTCTCTCCTTTTCCCCTGCTGTCACCCACTGGCCTTGTCTGCAAAGACTTACAACGCCTCTGCAAGGCGCAAATTTTATCTATACATCAGCTTCCCTGAACTAAAAAAATACTCTTTATAGAATTGCTGCAAGGTGTGCACAAGATTCATCTCATTCAGCCACCCGAAGCCGAGCTCTTACCATCTGTGCTAAACAGGTCCAGTGTCCCCCCATCGCCTTTCTCCCAGGGTGGCACGAGGTACAGGATGAAAGCAATTCTCCGACCTTCCAGCTCATCGTCATGGCACAGCAGTACATCTGCAAGCACACGCATTTTGCTAAAAGCTTTTCTAAGTATATGTATGATTAATTTCAGTGGTTGCTACCCAGCTTTCTCTCTGTGAGAGTACAAGAAAGAACATGCTGAAAGGTAGAAGCGCAGTTCTTGGGAAGCGCAGTACTAACACAGCAAGGTTAATTTCTGTGGGATTTCACTTAATTAGCCCACTGTGAAGATGTGGAGTTACAATTCCCGTCACCCACCCCAGCAGCTGTCATTGGGTACAGTGGACATTCCTGGATTAACCAAGGTCCATTCTGTGATACACAGCTGCCCTGTGCGACGTTTGTGCTGCAACAGAGGGAAGGGAAATCCCTGAGTACAGAGCAACAGTTGGTTGTGCAGAAGACTTAAAAACAGTACAAGCATTCCCTGCCTGCCATGGCAACGTGCATGCAAGGGGTGAGATAGCCCGGGCTGAGCACCCCACAGGGCAGGGGTCACAACAGCCCTGGGCTCTGCTGCAGCTGCCAGCAGCATGACCACAGCAACAGCTTTTCTGGCAGGGAAGAGTCAGGGGGCATTAAGGACAGGTTGTGCCCCAGCAGGTGCATGGCACAGCCTCAAAGGGCAGCGGGCATGGCCCCGAGCTCCAAAGCTCAGGGAACGCTGAGACACCACTCTCAGACTTCGGGTTCAGGTGGTGCTGCGTGAAGCCGGGAGGCCAGCGGGCGGACTGACCGGTGCTCTCGTACTTGGCGCAGGAGATGTCGATGGAGGGCTCCAACTCGATGCGGGTGACAGCCTCCAGCCATGCTCGCAGGGCCCCGCTCAGCGCCCGCCTGGGGAGCGAAGCACAGGGTGAGGTGGGCCAAGGGCACACTGCCCCACGGACCCCGCGGCCTTACCTCAGCGCGCTGACATGGGGCTCTGGTCTGGCCCCCAGCTCCTCGGACTGTGGTGGCGTGGGGAGAGATGGAGAAAAACAGTGAGGGAGGCGGTGAGGGAGACCTCACGGCTCTCTGCAAACCCTGACATGAGGTGGTGGTGAGGGGGAGTCTGCCTCTGCTGCCAGGTGACAGCAATAGGGCGACAGTGATGGCCTCACGCTGTGCCAGGGGAGGGCCACGCTGGGTAGTGGGAACATTTCTGCTCTGATGGAGCGGTGAGGCACTGGCACAGCTGCCCGGGCAAGTGGAGGAGTCACCGTGCCCGGGGGGTGTCCAAGAACCGTGGGGATGTAGCTCTGAGGGACGTGGGCAGTGGGCATGGCGGGGGTGGGCTGGGGTCGGAGGTGACAATCTGAGAGGTTTTTTTCCCGCTTGTGATGATTCTGTAGCTCTATGGAGCTCAGCCCCGCTCCGAGCTCAGCCCCGCTCCCAGCCCAGCCCGGCCCACCTGCCGCAGGGACAGCAGGTCGTTCCGCCGCTCTCGGAAGCCCAGGCACAGCAGTTCGTCACCCAAAGCCGCCGCGAAGGCCGGGCTGGCCAGGAGGCCGCGCAGCACGCCATGACGGAACGGGGCCTGCTCCACCGCCACGGCCTCTGCGAGGACAAAGCCGGCGGTCAGCGAGCGGCGCAGAACCGGGCTGAGAACCGCGAGGCTCGGGGGCCCGTACCGTGTCGGAGCGGCTCCCCGCCGGCCCAAGCCGCTGCCGCCCGCTCCCGCAGCGCCGCGTCCCCAAGGGCGGCACAGAGCTCGGCGGCAACCTCCCGCCGCCCGCGCTTCTCCCCGCCACGGCCGCCCGCCGTGCCGCGCCGCTTCGCTCCCATGCTCCCGCTCCCCACTGGACTACGGCTCCCAGCGGCCCCTGCGGGAGGCCCCCGCTGAGCCAATCGGAGAGCAGGAGGAGGGCGGGGCGAGGCACACAGAGCCCCGCGGTTGGTCAGGCGGGACGCTGCTAGGGGACGGGTCGGCGCGTCTCGATGGTGGGCGCCGCCGGAAGTGGGAGGCGGGTGCTTCCGGCAGAGCGGAGGCAGCGCGGCCCGCCGGGAGTTGCATGGCGGATAGCGTTCCCGCTGCCTCCCGCCATGTCCGTGGTACCGCCCAACCGCTCGCAGACCGGCTGGCCCCGCGGGGTGAACCAGTTCGGGAACAAGTACATCCAGCAGACCAAGCCTCTGACGCTGGAGAGGACCATCAACCTGTGAGGGCCGCGGCGGGCGGTGGGGCTGCGGCCGGCAGAGGGGGCCGGGAGGCACCGCCTGAAGCACTGCGCGGTGGTCGCAGCTTGCGGGGAGGGGTGGGGTTCGCGACGCGTAGATAGCCCAGAACGGTTGTGTTGGGAAGGGCTTCACAGCCCTCCAGCCCCACCTCCTGTCGTGGGCTGGCTGCCCCCCCCGCCCCAGCTCAGGCTGCCCAGGGCCTCATCCGTGGCCTCGGGCACCTCCAGGGATGGGGCACCCACAGCTCTGGGTAGCAGTGCCGGCGCCACACCGCCCTCTGAGTAAAGAATTGCCCCTTTTTTAGTTTTAAATTGCTACCCCTTGTTTTATCATTGTCTGCATGTGTAAAAAATCACTCTCCCTCTGGACCCGCTCCAACAGCTCCACATCCTTATTGTGCTGGGGGCCCCAGACGTGGATGCAGCACTCCAGATGGGGTCTCATGAGAGCAGAGTAGAAGGGGACAATCCCCTCCCTCACCCTGATGTCACTCCTCTGTTGATGCAGCCCAGGATACCACTGGCCTTCTGGGCTGTGAGTGCACATTGCTGGCTCCCCAGTTTTCATCTACCAGAACCCCAAGTCCTTCTCTGCAGGGCTGCTCTCAGTGAAGGCTTAAAGGGATGAGAGAAAGCTGGCACACTGCAGCTGGGCTGCAACTAGATGCTCTTTAAGGTCCCACTTGAACCACTCTCTGACTCCATAGGTCAGTGGTGCACCTGACTCGAGGGTGTGACCCCAAAGCACCAAATTTACTGAGCAGCGGCAGAGTTGGGACTCACGGGTGCTTCTCTGTGAGCTACCTGCAGGCCTCCCCTGTCCATACAGCAAGAGGAACAGGCTCCTGCTGGCTTTGAGCACCCTATGTGTAGCCAGCAGCACAGTACTGCAGTTAGGAAACTCGTTTTGGCTCTCTTGTGGATGTGGGGATGGGCTCTGACAAGGAAGTGACTTGTGATATCAGGTGTTTGTTACTTGTATTTGCCTGTTGCCCTGTGTGCCCTCTAGGACTGCCTGATTTCTTTCTTAAGGTTTCCTTTTTTCACAATTTTTTCTCTCTCCACTCCATTCCTGTTGCCTGGAGAAATCCCTTGTGTGCACGCTGCCTTGGTTCTGGAGGTGGAGGTCCTGCACCTGAGCCAACAGGGGGATCTCCAAGCAATTCCTGCACTAGCCTATCAGCTCTGCATGTAGACACTCAGCATTTCCTTGTAATAACCTGGTTCTCAGGCTCTTCATTGCTCCTGCAGAAACAAAAGCTGTCCTGCACAGTCTCCTCCCTTCCCAGTGGAGCTTTCTCTCCCTTTTCTCCATGCTGTGGAGTCAAAGCAGGTGGCGGCAGAGTAGCACTTGCTGCATGTGCTTTAGGGTGTTTTTGCCTACTTCTGAATTGGCACCATGGCAGTGTGTCCCGCCAGCATGACTTCCTGCCCTCGTGTATCATCATGCAGACCTTGGTGTGGCATGGGTGCGCAGTGCAGCGTGTAACCCAGAACTTGTAGTCCATCGCGGTGAGCGAGTTACTGCTCCCTTGAAGATGGAAGGCTCAGCCACAGAGTGAACGCTGTGTGCTAGAGATTTAAATCTAGCTTTCTTGTTATTTAGTAACTTTTAAAATTTTCCTTTATAGGTATCCTCTCACCAATTACACATTTGGCACAAAGGAACCCCTTTATGAGAAAGACAGTTCAGTGGCTGCTCGGTTCCAACGCATGAGAGAAGAGTTTGACAAAATCGGCATGAGGCGAACGGTGGAAGGGGTTCTGATAGTGCACGAGCACCGGCTGCCCCACGTCTTGTTACTGCAGCTGGGTACGACTTTCTTCAAGCTGTAAGTGTCTGCTTCTTGAAAGCACCTTCTTAGTCCAACCAGAAAATCACAGAGCTCTCTGAATGCGCATATCAGAAAGTAAAATGTTGCCAGCTTTGCTAGATGTTTTTAATGGGATTCATTTGTTCCAAGAGCATAGTTTGTGAGAACTGTTTTTAAAATGATGAAATTTTCCTCTCAAATGTATTTATCTGACTCTGCTCATGAGTACTGGGGAGTTTGGTTTTAAACCTGCTGGAAATCTTTGTTGCAGTGCATCGCCCTGATAGATTCCTGTTGAAAACCCTGCCAGTAGTCAGAGTTTGGTCTTAGGTTGTGGAAACTGTTGTGCTTAAATACACTTTTGCTGTGGCTGCAAAAATGGTGAAGCACAAATGCAGTAAGTGCAAAATGGTATCAATTTACAAACTGCTAGGTAGGCTGGGTACAACAAGAAGGACAGGCATCTGAATTTGTGAGGAAAGTGCTTCAATTAGTCTAGTATTATCACAATTCGATGAAGTTTTAGTTTTGGACATATGATTATAGTGGTGGTGGTGGTTGTTTCCTTATTTTAAAATGGTTAGACTTGAGACAAGTTATTCTCCTTGTGTTCTTGGTTGTATGTTTTTAACATTTGCAGTGTTTGGTCTTAGGTGGGGGGAAAAAATATCTTTATACCCAGATTCTTTCTTGACCTCCTGATTTGGGGCACGTATGTGGACTAAATAGGCAAGGCTCTGAAACCTTTGCAAACAATTGTGGCAAAAATGTACCATCAGTTTTTTCATCAACCTTGTGTTAAATGCAGGATGGTTCCCCACTTGTATTTTATGCTTCCTTTACATTTCAGTAAGTGCTGCTTTTGAGATTAGAACAATTACAGCTGGTGTTTGCAAACCCTTCTTCAACTTCAGTGCTTTTATATTATTGTTAAGACTTTACCTTTCAAGTGTCCCAGTCATATGTATACTGTTATGCTTTGTACTACTGAAGTTATTTATTATTATTGGTTTGTTCTGCTTTGTTTTGTTTTTTTAAGGGACACATAGCAGGCATTTGAGATGGTCTTGGTGAAAGCTACCCTACTGTCTTCAGATTTGGCAAAGTTAGATTTGGAACTTCAGATGCAAGAGCCTTGAGTGAATTTGTAGCTCTGTGCCTGGAAACCTGTCCAAACTTACCTGTGAAAGTCTGTGAATATTGTAAAGCATAACTCTAGCTTTAATCATTGATTATTTTAACAGACCTGGTGGTGAACTCAATCCAGGAGAAGATGAGGTAGAGGGGCTCAAACGCTTAATGACAGAGGTCTGTTTTCTTTTGTTACGTTGCAATACTGGAATGTTGTGGAATGTTGAATTATGCTAGAGTTAGTAGAATAGCCAAAGAACTGCAGTAGTCTCCTCATCACTCTTCATTTTGATGCTTTTGTGTTTGACTGTAAAATGTCCTCAGGTTGCTAACAACTAAAGTAAAACAGTAAGTTCTCATTTATCCTCCTCATGAGAGTGTGACCCAGTGGTCCATCTTCCCCCCAAGTCCTGCGTTCGTGTGCAATTTTACGTTTGGCTGGCTTCAGGCAAGCAAGTGTTGAGATGCACAGTAGGATGTGTTGCTGTGCACAACGTGAGGATGAGGACTTGTTTTTGAACCAGTTTTCTCAACACACTTAATAACTTCATCAAAATGAATGCTGCCAGGTAGTGTCACACTGCATTTCGTTCTTCCCATTGGTCTTATAGCATTCAGTTCGGCTGAATGTGGCGTGGAATTCAAAATATTTTCTCGTGTCCTTGTCCTGTCAGGTGAGGATTTTATGAAAAAAAAAAAAAAAAAAGCCACTTTATAAAACCAAACGAACGTTAAAAAAATTATTCCAGAATAGCTCTGAACTACATCATTTCTACAGTTTTGCTTGGAGTATTTAGAGTTTTGACTGTAGCTGTTTTTGGTAGATACTGGGCCGTCAGGATGGTGTCCAGCAGGACTGGGTGATTGATGACTGCATTGGTAACTGGTGGAGACCAAACTTTGAACCTCCACAGGTGAGTACTTACGTTGACTTTCATTTTCTTAAATACAGCTTGTTCTTCCAAAAGCCTCCAAGGAGTCAGCTGAGCTTTTGGAGCCCCTGCTGCATGAGCCATTAGTTTTTTGGTTTTTTTCTTAACCTATTTAGTCTTCTTTCTGTGGCTGAGGACAAACTACAAAGTTTTTCTTCTGGAAACTCCCTCTGCATACTTACGCCTGTCCTGATGGATGAGAAACCACTGTATGTAATAGTTCCCTGCCCTGTGCTGAGCATGGCACACTGTTTAAATTCCTGTTTTAGCCACGATGGAAACTTAAGCGCTGGTGCATATGTAACACATGCCCTATGAATAGTCCCCTCTATTTCTAAATGCTGAGAACACTTGCTCAGTTTGCTCTTATGCATGTCTGTCTTCCCAGGTTGATTTAACTGATAATGAGCGCTAGTACCTACAGCATTTTCAAAGCTCTGTTCATATTTTTACTTCCAGTATCCCTATATCCCGGCTCATATTACTAAACCAAAAGAGCACAAGAAGCTTTTTTTAGTCCAGCTTCAAGAAAAGGGTAAGTGTTTCTTTGCAGCAGAGGATTTTATTTACAAAACTACAAATGCCTGTATTTCATGCAAGGAAATGTGATTGCAAGTTTGTTTTCATATTCTTGTAGTTTATTTGCTTATGGTTAATTATTAAAAAAATAAATGTTGATACCGATTTTGAAGCTGGGTGGTTGTTTGAACACAGGTTCTTAGTAAGCTCCCATTCCTGCTCCTGCATCATGTGCACAGCCCTGCAATTAAGTTTGAAAGGAATAAACCTACTCTAGTAGTGTAGTGCTACTTGTAGTGATGTTGCTTTGAGGTCTGCTGGGAGTACCTTGGCTGAATGCTTGGTGATATTTTTCATTTAATACTAACCAACTTGTATTTATTGGTAGCTTTGTTTGCAGTCCCCAAAAATTACAAGCTGGTAGCTGCACCGTTGTTTGAGCTCTATGACAATGCACCAGGATACGGACCCATTATTTCCAGCCTTCCTCAGCTTTTGAGCAGGTATACTGTGTTTGCTTGTACTGTGGTTCTGGGAGCCTGGGCACTAAGACAAGGCTAGGGGCTGCTTAAACAAACTGTGACGGTCATGCAGCTGTCCCAGAGAGCTTAGAGTCCGTCTCAGACAAGATGTGATGGATGCATCATGTCAGGTGAAGAGCTGAGGGACATGAGGACTCCTCAGATGGTGTGAACAGTTCCCTTCACTCTGCTCTGCCTAAAGGCAGCAGATGAGTTCTCCTGAGTGCCTGTAAAACATTGGCTGTTATGCAGCCAGATTCCACTTGGGTAGCAGTGCAACTGATGCATCCAAAGGAAGGACATCAGGGAGATGGATGCTTACTTTTTCCATGGGAATATGTATGCAGTGCTCTTATGTTTGCAGTGAAACACGGATGACAAGAACTGGCTCTTCAGTTAAACATGTCTATTACCCTTAGAGTGCATAAGGTTGGCTCTGATATCAGAAATGCTGTAAGAGTTGCCGGTGGGTCACATAAATCTCACCGGCATGTTCATCAGAAATGGAGGTTTCTTAAGAGATGAAATGTTGGCTGTTGTTTCTTTTGCAGCCTTAAGAGACTGATGTGCAATGCTAGTCTAGTGTTAGCTGTTTAAAAATACTGCTGCTTGTTACACTAAATCTGTCTTAAAAAAAAAAAAATCACATTTGCTGTGTCAGGTGGAGGCTTATCGGGAATAAAAACAAAATGTTTGCTTGTTCACATTCCAAAATGTCAGTTAAATAAACTGAATAGAATTCTCTAACTTGGTATAACCCTTCTAATTTTAGGTTCAACTTTATTTACAACTGAGTTCCCATATACCTGGAGTCTGATAGAAGAAGCCGTCTCTGTGAGCACAGCTTTATGATGTAGAAAAAAGAATGTGTGACTCAAGGATTTCTTTTTTGTTCTTTTCCTGAAGGCCACTAAGTTTCTATTGTATGAATAGAGAAATGAATCTCAACTGTTTAGGTAGCGGGATGGCAATGCGGTATCGGTGATTTAATCACTTTTCATTGTAATACTCACCAATTTTTTTTTGTACAACATTAAACAAAATGGAACCGACTGGTCTTTTTTGTGGATTTTATTTCTCCTTTAGTTGCCTTCTAGTTTGAAAGTAGAACTTCTAAACTTCTTGTTTCCTTCAGAAATACACAAAAGATTTGAAAGCAAGAGGAGGATCCGAGTCGCTCAGGGAGGTGCTGCAGTCCCTGTCCCTGGAGCTGCTGGAGAACTGTGGGGATGTGGCACTGAGGGACGTGGGCAGCGTTGGTGGCAGGTGCACGGTTGGGCTAGATGATCTCAGAGGACTTTTCCAACGTCACTGATTGTAGATGTGTTTACTTAATGTAGCTACAGGACTGAACGTGGGTCATGCTAAGTGTTTTACCAATACCGTGTGGTATGGGTGGTAGCAGCTCCAGGCATGGGGACTCCCCCCTCCCTGGGCAGCGGTGCCAGTGCCGCGCCGCTCTTGGGGAGAATTCTTCCAGGTAGCCAAGCTGACCCTCACTGTGAGGCCGGCTCCTCGGTTCTCTCGCTGTTACCCGGGAACAGAGGCCGCCCACCCCCCACAGCTCCCGTCAGGGCTGCAGAGCCGTGCGCGCTCCCCGCAGCTCTTCTCGGTGCTGAAGGAGCGCAGCCCGTGCCGCTCGCTGCCGGCTCCCGCTGGCGGAGGCCCGCGCGGTGACTCAGCGCGGCCCGGCCCGGCCCCACGCGGGGCGGTGCGGGCGGAGGGGCGGTGCCGGCGGGCGGGCGCTAGGCCGCAGGAAGCGGGGCCGAGCGGCGGCGGCGGCCGCGGGGCTCCGCGATGCCGCTGCTGTTCCTGGAGCGCTTCCCCTGGCCCAGCCTGCGCACGTACGCGGCGCTCAGCGGCCTGGCCCTGCTGGCCGCCGCCCTCAGCGCCCAGCGCGCCCTCAGCGCGGCCGGCGAGCAGCGGGCGGGCGGGCCGCGGGCCCTGGACGTCGCCTACTACCTGCTGTCCGACAGCCTCTGCGTCTGGGTGAGCCGGGGCCGCGGGGCGGGGGCCGCGGGGGGCCCGCTCGGTGCCGTTGCCCTGATCCCAAGTGCCGACCTCGCGCTCCTTAGCGCTAAAATGTGCTGGTCCGTGTAAACGGCTCATCGCTAAGCGGCAGCTTTGTTTGCTGGGCGTTCTGCCATACAGGGGTTCATCTTTCTAGAAAGAAGTGAGGTGAGCTGTCCGCCTGAGAGCTGCGCTCTCAGGAGAGCCCAGGCTTACATTTCACCAAAACTGCGCGGAGCACAAAGGGAGGCTCTGTGAGGCTTGTTCCTTCCCCTGCCGCCCTCCCTCCCGGAGAAGGGCAGAGGGATCTGTGGCTGACTGCTTTGTTTCTCTCCAGGTGCTCGTGAACACGGCGTGCTGCGTCCTGATGCTGGTCGCTAAGCTGATCCAGTGCGTGGTGTTCGGCCCGCTGCGCGTCAGCGAGAGGCAGGTAAGGCGGCTGCGCGTTGCTGTGCAGCTGTGGCACACCTTGCTGCGTTTTCTGTGTGGAACTGCTGGAAGGTACGCAAGATAAGTGGGCTTTAAAACAAATTTCAGCCCTGCAGCTTCGGGTTCTCTGTGCTGAATGTGCTATCCAATAGCACCATGTAGAAAACTATCCCCCCAGTTAACCCTTCGCCGTTACCTGCTCTATCTGTGTTTACAAGCTTCCAGTTTATTTTTGGAGGGAACTTCTTCATTGTTTAGTGGTATTTTACAAGTCCGTGGTCAACTGGAAAACCCTTTGTACGCATTGCCGGATTTCTTACAAGTGCATCTCAGTTCGGAGTATTCATAACATCTGTGTTTTTTCCCTGCCTCATTCGTATGTGGCGGCATTTCTCCACTGCGTTTCACAGTTAGGGAAGTGTTGGTGCTGCTAACTCCCACACCTTGCTCTGTGTCCTGCGTGCTGCACAAGTGCTGGTGCTCTCCAGCCTCGGACATGACATGGAGGGGATGGTTTAAGAGGGAACAGGCAGGCATGTGCCCGGGGATGGGAGGTGACTGGGACTGAAAGCTCACATTGTCCATTCCTGCACTTAGCATGGGTGAGAAGGTTTGTAAAAATGCAGCTAGAGGACCATTACAGCCCAGGCTTTTTGAAAGCAGGGTCCTGCAAAAGATAAAAGCAGCAGCAGTGGTTGGAATAGTAGATATTTTAAAAACAAGCATGTAAGCGCAGTTCTCTAGGAAAAATCAGGCCATGATCATTTCTGGCACGCAGAGCTAGGGCACGTAAGGCTTTGTGAGTAGCCACGGGTCCCTCAAAGGCTGTTGTATATGTGATTCGCTCCCTCTGAGCCTCTGAGTGAAGTATACAACAAACAGGCCATTGGGTCAGACTTTCTTTTGTCATACATGTTGACAGCGAGGATGTGGAATTTTAACCAGTTGTTCTCTGCTCTCTTAAAAACAGAATTGAAAGGCAGTGACTGAATTCATTCACTTTTGGATAGTGGGAGTGTGTTTTAGGGAAAGGCTGTTTATTGTTACTGGTGACCCAACACTATCAGCATCGGGAAGGAATTCTGGGCATGTCTTAACTGTCCTCCTGGTGGTTTCATCATGTTCTTTAACAAAACGTGTGTGGATTGTCAGCGCTCTCTCCGCAGTAACCGAGTTCCTTTCTTTTCAGCATCTCAAGGATAAGTTCTGGAATTTCATCTTCTACAAGTTCATCTTCATTTTTGGTGTGCTGAATGTTCAGACAGTGGAAGAAGTGGTCATGTGGTGCCTCTGGTTCTCTGGGCTTGTGTTTCTTCATCTCATGGTTCAGCTCTGCAAGGATCGCTTTGAATATGTAAGTTTTGATTAAGGGTTATACAAATTTAGAAGCGCTGGCTTAGGATAGGTTGCAAGCAGATCATTTAGGCCTTTTTCCCACCTGAGGTGCTGAACGTGTACAGCTTCCATTAGCTTCAAATGATTGAAATGCTGTGTCAATCTTACTCTTTCAGTCTTCTCGTCAGATAAGTAGAGCCAAAGATATTTATTTTCTTTAATGAATTGCTCCTTTTATAGACCCTGCAATTACTATTGTGTAACTCTGCGTCCTGTCTTCATAGCTCTTAGTGGAGAAATCCGGAGGGCAGAACTTCCCTTAGAATGGTGTCCTTTGAGACTGATCCGTAAAAGCTCTTTGTGTGGATTCTGCGCTCATGCTTCAAACTCACATCTACCCAGTGCTGAGTCCCAGAGTCTTTACAATATACAGCACAACTTTCTTCATAAACTCTATGCAGTTTCTGTTAATACCAGCAACAAATTTGGTAGAGAGACCCAGAAACTGAAAGCTAGGCAAGGAAGATGGAATTGGAATTTGAGCAGTAAATCTTATTCTTTAAGCATCTATAATGCATATATGTTTTCCTCAGCTCCTCTGTCCGGAAATAAAAAAGCTTGAACTAAACTGAATCCATGAATTTCCTCCTGGTAGCTTTCTAATTTCTTTATTTTGTTATTAGTATCCAGTAAGGCCTGTCAATTCTCAAGGAACTAAGCACCAAACTTGAAAAGAGATGGACTGGGGCTAGGGAAATCGAGGCAGGAATGAACCAGGCAGACATCGGGTAGTCTTGGGCTTGTTCAGAAAGCGGTAAGAGACCAAAGTTCATGTGGGAAGAAATCCTTATTATATCCCTTCTGCCTTCAAAGTGTGTATCGTAGTTATTTGTTTGGACAAATGGTACTTGTGTGATCTGCCTTGTAGACTCAGCTGGATGAGAAACTGAACCAAATGTAAACAAGGAAGAAGGAATCGGTTTTAGAACAAAGCATGGGAGTCAACTTTAATCAGAGTGGGGTGAAGCTTTGGGCAACTCCTTTCCTTATTCTGTTCTTCCTGCCCTGAAAATAAGGACATGGACCCCTCTTGAGTAGCTTCTGATTTGGTCTAGATGTAGTCTACTGTCAAGGTAGCTTAGATAATTAATATGTTATATACGTTGTTGAATTAGACCATTTTCAGTAGGCTCTGTCCAGCAGTCTCTAGCTGCAGGTGAGTTTTTGTAGGGTGATGTCTCATTCTTCCAGTGTTGTTGAGTTCATCCTAACCAGATGCTGTGGATTTGATACAGAATCTACTGGATGAGAAAGTGCCTGTGGTTTTATCACACAAATGACCTAAACATTAGATCAAATAATCAAAACAATCCTTTCTGACTTCAAAAAAACTCTGTGAATGTAGATGAGAGGGAGATGAGCGATGCCTTGGTGGATAGGTCCTTCTAGCTTTATTCCACAGTGCTCCTTGCTATGCTGTGTGGTTGAGATCACGAAACTGGGAAACAAAAGGTTTTCCCGAGCAAGGAAAAATTGTCTGTGGAAGTGAACATGGAAAGCAGGGAGGATGAAAGTCTCATTCAAACCTGTTACGTGCTTATGTGTTTGTGCTGCAGCTGTCCTTCTCTCCAACGACACCCATGAGCAGCCACGTCAGAGTCCTGACCCTGCTCGTCGCCATGCTGCTGTCGTGCTGCGGGCTGGCAGTCGTCTGTGGTGTTATTGGCTACACCCATGGGATGCACACCTTGGCTTTCATGGCAGCAGAGGTGAGACTGCTTTCATACGGTGTTGTTTCTGCACTGCTTTTCACTCCTCAGCTGGGGCTGTGTGACACTTGGCTCATGGTGGGTTTTCTTTTAGTTTCCCACAAGAAGAAGCTCCAAAGATGTGTACAACCCCTCTCCTGGTTTAGGGTAGTTGCCAGATATGCATTCTTTCTCTGTTTAGAGTTTAAGCCCACAAATACTCTTTGTCTGAAGAAGAGAATGAGAAGATAAATCTGTAAGATGACTCTGAAATCAAAAGGCAGTGTATGAAAAAATAATGGCTGTGCTTCATGAGCATTGCAAGAAGGCTTAGCTGAAATGGCAGTTAGGGAGAGGGACGGAATGTACATGTAACGTGCACTGCAGCCTGTTCCCTCTAGGCTGTATTTTCTATTTCATTTCTTCCTAAAAGGATCACGACTAACATCCTTTCCCTAAGGCATGCCCACGGGATTTGTGTGAATAGTTGCATCCCAGGTGAGGCGAGCAATTCGTGTTTGTGCACCCCTGTAAACATCAGGCTGTTTGTGAAGTACGCATCTGTATGTTTGTGGGGTGAAATCAGCGTGCTTGTGATGTTATGGTCTTACACTCTGCCTGAGGAAGTGACATTCTTGAAGGGGTATTAACCAGTGTCATTGCAACTAAGTCACTATCCTGCATCCTTAGCTCAGATAACAAATAATACCTAAGATTTATTTTTCTTCTCCACTACCTGGAATTCATACTCAAAGTTAGCAAAGAGGAAAGAAAATGATTGGCTGATAGCAGGATAATATGATGCTCGGTTATTGAACACGTCAGTGTACCTTCTCTTAAATACGAGAACATGCTGCACAGCTGGATTTGCAGTTTTTGAAGATTTACTGCTGTCTCTAATAGGTAGTGTCTCGTTAGTGCTGCATCTCTTATCTTGGCTTAGCAGAGCGGTGTATCTGCCCCATGCTGGCATGGGGGAGGTTTATCAGGGAGCGTTCTGGTTTCCAAGAGTTGTTTGCACGGTGCTTGGTGCTGGTGATTTTGGGTGACCGGATGGGGCCCAGCTATTCACTCCAGTTGTTCTGTCTGCTCGTTGACAGAGGTGAGCATAAGTGTGTGGTCCTCAGCTGAGCCACTGGTCCGTGCTGCCCTCTATGCTGCAGAGGTTTGTGGAGGATGTATAGGAAAGGGTCTCCTGCCCTCCCCTCCCTCCTCTCAGCTGGTGTTTGCTGAGGGCTGTGCAGTGGGCTGGGTTTGGTAGCTATGGGCAGACTCTGGGAGGTTGTCCTGTTGTTCACTGACCTTAGCTATACTTTGGCCTACGCGGCGTTCGAGTGCAGTGGATTCTGCCTTTTGCTATGCACTGTGTACACAGATGAGCTCTTCCAGTTGTTGGGACTCATTTGTGTGATACCATCCCTGGCTATTGTCTGATACAATGGTGATGAAAAATAACAAAGAATTTGTTTACTGTTTACTCTTCTTCACATCATTTATAATTTTATGGATCTTTCTCCTGCTCCTGCTCCTTCCAAGCAAAAGAACTCTTTGTTTAATCCTTTCCACGTGAAACTGTCTAACCTTGCCCCTTCCTGTGCCTTTTCAGTATGCCCTGGGTGGATGACCGTGAGGAGTTCCTTTGACTTCAGTAGCCAACACTCATGGCAGTGGATTAGAATGTTCAGGTTTCTTCCAGGTGCTGGTAGTGACACCTCATGGTCCTCAAGCTCTCAGCAAAAGAGCATTAAAGCTTGAAGGCTGACATGTGTTCCTGGTGGTGGCTTCCAGAGGGGCCCTGCCAAATGTATTCCGTTAGCATGTATCTCATTACACTGAGTTGCATTAAGCTGTTCATCTCCCTCCTGACTCTGCAGGCAGCTGTAGCATAGTGCCTCGCAGCAGCGCGTGTCAGCGTGTGGGTGCAGAGCTGCCGGCTGCCTGCCCTGTGCCGCATCCTCCTGGGAGCAGTGCGCAGCGTGGAGCAGTTTCCTCTAAGTGCCATCACTGGCAGCACCTGGGGCCGCCAAGCTGGGTCGCTGCTGGCGCAGCGCTGCGCTTTCTGCGCTGTTGCCTCGCTAACCGGCACCAAAATGTCTTGGCAGCAAAACGGTGGGTTGGAGGCAAGTACTGGAATACCAGATTCCAAATGCTGACTTAGGTTTTAACCTCTTCAAGGCTGTAAAAATCTTCAGATTTCCTGCGGATGAACGTCTTCCTTGCTGGAGGCTTCCTGCCACGTGTCATAGTTCTGACATCACTCCACGCTCCGTGGCACATCCACCCACAGCTCGGGTGGTTGTTCCGTTTCCGTGCCCGCATGGTGAGCGCGAGGACGTGTTTACTTTTCCTCTGTGGTCTGCTCAAAGCTCCTCTGTAGCCAAAACCCTGAGAACAGAGCAGAGTCTCTTTCTCTTACCCACATTTGGGGTAGGAGGAGACAGGGGGGTCTGGCAGCCCCACGGAGCAGCCCGAGTACTGAGTTCTGTCTGGGGAACGGTGCCTGCGCTGAGCACAGCGCACAGTGCAGGATGACCTGCTGCTACGTTCGTAGCTGTTTCTGTGCTGTTTGACTGATTTGTGTGTCTTACCCTGAAGCCCTTTGGACAGAAGGCTTCTCACAAATGGAAAAACATTCAAACCCACTTTTATTGCTGCAATGGTACGTTTGTGTTTTGGACAGTTTTTTTTCCAGTGCTGTGCTGAGGGCATGCCAGCAGACAGCTCTGCAGGCACAGTGTGCAGTTGCTCCTTGTAAATCCCCTGTGCTGTGGCATCTCCTGGTACTTGCTAGCTGCAGGGGGCTGAGGGTAGGCTGGGGGTTTGTCCTGCTCCTCTGCTCCCATGGTGTGGCACAACAAAGGGCCCCACAGCTGAGGGGGGTGATGGGGCCGTGGTTCCTCCATAGTGAAGTGCTTAGGTAGTCCAGAAAAGCACCTTTCTGATGGCTTGTCTTCAGACTGCTGTTTTCCTTTGCTTTCTGGTGCGCTCAGTTATGTTCTCTGTACTTCGCCTAGAGAAATTGTCACAGGTATGTCATGCACACAGCTGTTTCACAGGACTTCAAGCTGCACTGAAGCACTGTGCTTTAGCAGTTAGTACTGCTACCCAGGCCAGAACGCTGTTAACGTCTTTGTTTCCTCTTTTGCAGTCTCTGCTGGTGACTGTCAGAACTGCTCATGTGATTTTGCGGTGAGTACCTGAGCTCCTGTGGTGGTTGCTCAAGGAGTTTGTGCATGTGGTGTGGATGTAAGAGCTGTGTGCAGTTACCTTGCTGAATTGCAAGTGTGTATTTGGGGACGGGCCTCTCCTGTTTTTGAAATAGAAGTTCTACAGTATCTACAGTTCTACAGATCGCTTTAGAGGCTGGTAATAGAGCAGTGCTTAAGATGTGGATTAAAATGGATTGGTGCTGCTGTTTGGGGACTGATTTATGCTCCTTGATATCATCATACTGTGTTTCTTCTAAGATCCTAATCTCTCTAACTTTTGCTCTAAAGAAAAAGCACGCACATGCATCTGCAAGGTGTATGTAGGGCAGGACATACAGAGCAGTAGCTTTGTCCAGGTCACCACCTGCATTCTGGGTCTGTCATTAAGCTGTAATGCCTCACCCGATGCACACCTCAGAGGCTGAACAATGTGGGTCTGCAGCATGCATACTGTCATCTTAAAAGCAGCTGTGAGAGCACACAGGATCTTAGCGAGCACCACTGTACCTTCTGTCATCTGGTGGTATCTGCAGTGCCAGTGTGGGCCAAGCACTCACTGCTTTTTGCCTTTGTCAGATATTGCTGTTTGAAACCAGTAACATTAGAGAAAACAAAGAAAGCGCTGGGCCTAGGCAGGACAAAGCATCCAAATCCAGAAGGTAAAATAGCTTAGAGATTTTAGCTAATGAAAACCAGCAAGTAACATTAGTGCCTGTGCTCTTGCAGATATGTAATTCATCTCTGGGATCTCAACCATGAAGGAACGTGGGAGGGTAAAGGCACATATGTGTACTACACGGATTTTGTCATGGAGCTGACCTTGCTTTCGCTGGACTTGATGCATCATATCCATATGCTGGTATGGAGAACTGGAGATAAAGCTGAGCAATGGACTTGCCTTAAAATAGCGGGTGCTGGATATTTCAAATTTGTTTTCGTTTTGCTTATTTCACGAACCGGCTGCTGTAGAGAAGTTCAGTAAGTGAAGAGGAAAGCGTAGCACGGGGATTCTGGCATTCTTTCTTCCTGTGTAATTGCAATCTTCATAAATAGCTTTGTTATGGAGTATTAACTACTGTGTAATTACCTGTTTAATTGGCTTTATTATTGAGCAGTCAGGCAGAATTATTTTCACTGGCAATGGCGGACGTTCAGATGAGCAGGGCTCGAACACCATTTCTCCTGGTTGTGAATGCTGTGCTGCTCAAGTTGTGTTTGAGGGGGTGAAGAGCAGCAGTTCCTGTGAACTAGTGTGGTTAGTTTGGTCTTAGCAGAAGTACTGATTTCCTGGGTTCTTGTTCTTTTAAGAACGGATGCAGTTTCCTGTGGCTGCCTCCCGGTTCCCACAGCGTTCATTCTGATCCCTGCTGTTGTTTTCCTTCCCCAAAGCTGTTTGGCAATATCTGGCTGTCGATGGCAAGCCTGGTGATCTTCATGCAGCTGCGCTACCTGTTCCACGAGGTGCAGCGAAGGATTCGGCGGCACAAGAACTACCTGCGCGTGGTGGGCAACATGGAGGCCCGGTGAGCTGCCTGCTTGCTCTAGGGTACAGATTGCACCGTGTGTAGAGAAGCCCGGTCAAGAAATTGGGGTTCTCTTGCATTCCTTTGATACATGTTGTGAGCTGGAGAGATACTGTCTTCCAAATCCTGCTCTGAAATCTTCCTGCTCTAGAGGGTGTGTTTTCACAAGTTCTTTGCTTCCATTGTATTTGTGACGAGGGACTCTGTCTCAGTTTAACAGAATACATAGGGCTGACTTTTACCAGGCATCCTGCTTTTGTACGAGTAATGCTGGTCACAAGTTAATTCTCCTGTCCAGAATTTCTTCTGTTTGCCCTTATGTACTGCCCTAGGTGGTAGGGGTGGCGTAAGGTCTGCAGAGCTCAGCCTACTTCATGTATTGGCTTTGGCTCTGATGGAAATTAATGCTTCTAATTTCCTCGGGCCTTGCCGTTCAGTTGCTGCCTGAAATGTAATCAAAATATTAATTAAAAAAAATCTGTTCATTAAACGTGCGGCCAGCTTCAAGCCAGCTTTGTACCTGGAGTGGAGCTGAGAGCCATTCAGGATTACTTTGGGCCATCCCCCTATACCAAGACAATGTAGAGAAGTGGAGAGGCCTGCTAAAACCTAAGAGTGTGCCAGGTGCTGCTCCATCTCTGATCCAGTGTTTTCATAGCTCAGCTGTGTCCTCAGTAAAATGAAGAGCAGCGGGGAGTTTTTCTGTACGTTGCTGTACCATTTTCATTTTAGATTCCAGTGGATTTGACCAGCTCTGATGCCTGCTGCTGTTCTCTAGGTAGAGAAAACAGTCTTCCCTGGAGACTCCCAGTGTTTTCTTTGCAAAAGGTCAGGTAGTGCTGTAATACCAGGTTAAGAGCTGCATAGCGAAGCTCATCCACAATGCATTATTTCTTTTCGGTAAGGTGCAGCTGCTAAACCCTTTACATGGCTCTCAAAGGCGTTTTGAGTTGCAAATATTTTGGACATCTTGTCTGAGTGACTTAGTGTGTTCTCATCATCCTGATTGTTTTGGAAAAAAACGTGTTCTGGCTTCTTGGTGAATCTGCTGGCATGCAAGCTAGCTTCGTTTGTTTGTGTAGTTGGTTTTCGGGTATATTGCACTGTAGCAGTACTGTGAACTGTTGTTGTGCCACTCATCTCTGTACTGTCTGTACTGTTTGTCTTTGGGTACTGTGCAATAGATACTTGCATGACACTGTACTTTAAATGTATAATAATTCAAAGACAAGTAGGGGTTGGTGAAATCTGAGGGCAAAATTTATCAAACCATAAGTACTTAGGATCCCAGAAAGACATTTTAATGGGTACAGCTATTAAAGCTCATTTAGAAAAATGACGTAAGCCAAATCTGTACAGGTTATAACCTGTGGTTCTCGACCTAATGATCATACTCCTTGGAAGACAATAAGCCAAAGCTATTTGAGCTTAGGGTGTATGCAAGGTGTGCCAAAACAGACACTGTAAGAAAGCATGGGAGGGACGTGTATGACAGTTTTCCTTTAGAGTATGAGTTCTAGTTATGGAAAAGATAACAAACATCCTGGCACACCTCCCTCAAGGAAAAGTGAATGTGGAGGGAAGGTTTCCTCAGTGCAGAATCCTCTGGGCAGAAGGCCGTGCCGAGTTGGGGTAATCATTACTTCTGTCTCTTCCTTTTGTAGGTTTGCAGTTGCAACACCCGAGGAGCTAGCAGTCAATAATGACGACTGTGCCATCTGCTGGGACTCCATGCAGTCCGCACGGAAACTCCCCTGCGGCCATCTCTTCCACAAGTACGTGGCTGGGGCTGCAGGACGTGGGGAGAAGGGTTATGTGGGCAGGTCTGACCCTTGGAGCAGGATGACAAGCAGCCAGCAGTCAGCCTTTACTGCCTGGGCCCTCTTGGTCTGCTTCTAATTGCAGAGCAAAAGTGGTGTTCGCTTCCCTCACTTCCATGTTTGAGTTGTTTCCTTTGCTGCCTTCTTTCCTCCGAACTACGAGTGCGTGTGTTGTCAGCTGCTATGCAGGTAGTACTGAGTTACGGTACCTCAGCTGCAAGTGTGTACCCTGCCTTGCCGTGCAAATGCTCGCTAAAATAGGCTTTCTGTTTTTCCCCACCCTCTGTCCCAGCCTTTGCTTCCTCCATGAGCATATGCTGGTTTTCAAGTGATGAAAAAAAATCAGAGTTAGACCCTTACGTACTCTTCAGATACCAACTTTAAGGAGAAAAACAGCAAATGTTTTTTGTACAGGAGACCCTTACATGGTGATGAATGCTCCAGGACACTTGTGGAGGTCACATGTAATTAGATGGTGTCGTGGGGGGCTGAGTCCCTCAGGGCTGTGAATGAAAGAGCTTAAACAAAGCAGCTGAGGAGGTCACCGGGCAATGCTAGTTGGAACTGGGAAGCTCTTCACCGGAGGATCACTCTCTGCACTGTTTCTTGCACTCAGTTGGTAGTGAGTCACAGTGGATGCTTGTGGAGGTGGAGTGCACCTTTTCTTAGATCTTTTGTGGCAGCGCTTGTATCTTTACATTTTTGCTTAAAGGTGGAAGGAGGTATGGGGCTCAAGGTGGGAATTTCTGAAGTGCCATTTGGTTAATGTGGACGGTCAATTAAATTCTCCCTGTGGTGTCATCTGAGCAGGATCCTTTCTGCAAACAGCTTTTTACTTTTCTGGTAACTGTCAGAGCAGAGATTAGAATCCGTGTGCTAATTTGTTGTCATTTGTAACAACCTTGCCATAAATATTTATCTGTGTTCCAAGAAGTCTCTAATGAGATAATTTGCCTCAGTAGCAGAAACTCCTCTTCCAGTGCTGCTGAATCAATGAATATTTAATCACCTCCTGAGCACTTGAGAAGCACAGGGTCTCCTCATCAGGAAGTTATCTTCTCTGTATCTAAAATGACCCTTTTGTATTTTTTCTTCTGAAGCTCAGTTACCTTTACCTCACTGGTGCACTTAGGGAGGGAACATATTACACTGGATGACTTTGGCTTGTATATCAAAGATAGGGAACACATAGTACAGCTCTGAGTGCTTAAACTTGCATTTCAAACACCTCTCTTTCTGCAAGACAGCAAATGTTCAGAATTAGGGGAATGCTGCAGTGGCAGAGCGCTGGTTTATGTTAATCTATTTATAAAGTTCCAGAGTTGTACTCACTTTGATGGTTTGGCTCGTGACTTTTTTGAGAACTTTGAAGGTTCCTATCCACATCACTCTGGCAGAACTGCTATGAAAGTTTATCCTATCTTTTAAATATTTGTTCAGTTGCTATTTGTCCTTTTTCAGCTCAAGATGGTGAGAGAAAAGACACTTTGTTCCCTCCTTCCAGGCTGAACTTGCTTGTTCTGAGCTAGGCAGGCATCGTGCTTGAGGTGGTTGAGTTTGGGGTAAATCTGTGAGCTTGTTTACAAAACCTGCACCACTTGTGTACTTTCAGCTGGAAGGAAAAGAAACACAGCCAGTCGTTGGGAGATCATCAGGCGTGCCTTGCACATGATCTCTGAGCAGTCTGTGCGCACTTGCTAGTGCTCTATACAGAATATGCTACAGCTACTTGAGGTACTTGTGATAATGATGTCTTGGAAAATTGCTGCAAACTCACCATAATGTTGCTGTGTTCCTGTTAGCTCTTGCCTGCGGTCCTGGCTCGAACAAGACACATCTTGCCCAACGTGCAGAATGTCTCTTAATATCACTGACAGCCATCACGTGAGGGAGGATCACCAAAGGGAGAATCTGGATGAGAACCTGGTCCCCGTGGCAGTAGCAGAAGGCAGACCACGCTTGAACCAGCACAACCACTTCTTCCACTTCGATGGTGAGTTGAGCAGATCTGACGTCTGATGCTGCTGACCAAAAAACCAAAGGGAACAGCCTTCTGTAGGAGAGCGTTCTGTGTTTCAACTGAAACTTAAGCTGCACTTCTGCATGAGTTTGTCAGACACTTACGTGTTTCTTACTGCTCTTTTGCAAGAGCTCACAGAATCGTCTCTGATATTTCCCAGAGCTATGGAGGTAGTGCTCTCATGTGGCTCGGACACCAGCAACATTGCTGGGCAGATAGAAGGAATAGCACATCATGCATTTATTTACATGGAAACAAGGAAGGAGGAGGGAGTCGGCCGTGTGCCCTGCTCTGAGCCTGAGCACGTAACTGCAGCAGCCATGTTGTTCAGTTACTGTGTTCCCGGGTAGGAATTCTCTCAGTGGCGCAGGCCACTTGGACCCGACTCGCTCTGGGACCAGTTTCAGCTTGGTTAGAAACAGGCCTGTTTTTAGTAAAATTGCTGGAATTATTAATGTGTTCCAGAACTGAATTTGATTCTGGATAATTTTAATTTTCCCTCTCATGGGAACAAGAGATTCTTGTTTTCATGGTCCTTCTCTAGCCTTCAGCTTGTTAAGTCTCTGTCACAGCATCTGCTAGGAGCTGTCACTGATCTTCTCCAGCCATCTCCATCCTTAGGGAAGACTGCAGTGAGAACTCCCCATGTGTACCTTGTGGAAACATGACGAATTGTGTTAAACACATGTAGAAGTACTTTGTGTGCTGAGAACCTTGTGACTTCCCTTGTGATTTTTTTTATCCCTAGGTTCTCGAATTGCCAGCTGGCTGCCCAGTTTTTCAGTAGAAGTGATGCATACTACCAACATCCTTGGTATCACACAAGCCAGCAACTCCCAGCTCAATGCTATGGTAAGGCTGCTTGGCTGTTTTGGACCTCAGCCTTCCTGTTTGTACTGTGGGAGGAAAGGGGTGCATGTAGATAGAGAACAGAAGGGGAAGGAAGTCAGAACAGTGCTTGGGTGCCACATGGAAGTTATCTCCTGAATGAGAAGCTTCATTTCAATGAAGCTAGGGCTGAAGGTTGTTTGGGATGTGCAAACACAAAAGGTAAGTAAGCGATGGAGAAAAATTGTATGTACTTTCTGCATGATGTAGGTGTAGGTGGGTAGACCTTTTCTTAGCTTGCTTGATGTGACTTTAGCTTTCCTTTAGTACTTGGCTTCACTCACAACTTCTAGTAGTGAAGGGTCAGAGTGATCAGAAAATTTAGCTGTTGGTTGATTAAGTAGCTCTCTGTTGCACAACTGACTTGATGATTCATGACGATGATAGGAGTGCTGAGGATAAAGGCCCAGGTTTGACCATGAATAATCTCTCTACTGTAGTATAGGAAGAGAAGGGGATGGCTTCATGGAACTTCTTTAGTTTGAAGAGTGGCATTTCCTTCGAGTTCTTTGAACCGTTGTGTGCTGTAAGTTAATAAGTGCTCAGTGAGGTATGACATGAAGGTGACAAAGCTTTCCCAATGTGACATCTGTCCAAGCCTTCACAATGGTTTAAGGCTCGATAGGATAAGGCCACAATTATTCAGGGGCTTGGGGTCAGGGGGTGGGAAAGTGTCAGCAGATGATTTGCTAAGTGAAGTTTGCAGGGACTCTTCACGTGAAGTCAGCTTAGGTTTTTAACAGGACAGGGTGACACAAATGGCTTTTATTAAGGATGAATAATGATTTAACACTGTGCATTATTCAGAGTAGCAACTTATATTGAAATATCTGCTTTAATGGAAAGGCAAAGTCAGCAAACCACTGAAGTATTACACATTTTTAATAGAAACGAAGAGAAGTTCTCCTTTGTGTTACTGAATAAAACCCTAGGGAAGTATTTCAAGAGAAAGGCCAAAGGCTGAAATGCTACGTCAGTTGTTTTTGTCGCAGATAAGTACTACAGAGAGTGAAGTTTGCTGCAGTTGCTTGTGTTTCAACACACTGTCAGCTGGTGCACAGTTTTTTACTTTGCTTTTCAAACACCTCATACTCAGTTTTATTTGTTGTTCTCAGTTTTTTTTTTCCCTTGTAACTTTCAGAGCTCTCAGACTGTATGAAGGCTGGTCTGTAGGCAGGCTGGCAGGAGAGAGTATGTGATTAAAACCTATTCCACGTGTCCTTTCCATCTAGAAACGCATCTGGGGCAGAGAAAAATGATTTTATTTGGGTGTTTTTTTTTTTAATGTTGAGCTAACTTTCAGTCACACCTGAATTTTGTGTAGGTCTTTATGTATATATATCTGCATCTGTGCTGTCACAAAATAAAGGTTAGGAATCTTTTGAAGCCTTTGTCTATGTACAAGCACAGGGGAACAGGAACGTACATTTTCAGGATCGTGTGGTGCCTCCATAGGAATTATAGTTTTGGTGTTGGCTTCAGTGGAGTTGAAATATTGTCCTGTAAATCACTGCCAGCGTGGGTTTTCATTCCCTTCATTTTTTTTTCTTTCTGCATGT
Organism: Numida meleagris; assembly: GCF_002078875.1. Lineage (NCBI taxonomy): Eukaryota > Metazoa > Chordata > Aves > Galliformes > Numididae > Numida > Numida meleagris. The sequence goes on from NC_034418.1 coordinate 2,166,978, forward strand.
GAGTTATTATAACCTAAACTTTGAGCTGTTCATTTTTTTTTCTGTTTCTAGTAAGACACTCACCAGCTAATGTTCTATATGCCTAATACTGCCTGTATAAACCTTGCTTTCTCCAGGCCCACCAGATTCAGGAGATGTTCCCTCAGGTTCCTTATCATGTAGTTCTGCAGGATCTGCAGCTAACCCGTTCTGTAGAGATAACCACCGACAACATCTTGGAAGGGCGCATCCAGGTGCCTTTCCCCACGCAGGTAAGTCATGAGACCGTGCACCTAAAATGTGTGTCTGTCTTACATATGGACTGAGCTTGTAGGGGTGAGCGGCGTCAGGTAAAGGCACAGTGAACCCAGCTTAGCTCAGTGCAGTGTTACTCTTCAGATTTTATCTGTATGAACACGTTGCAGTTGGAAGATGCAATCCAGTTTTGGCTGCCTGGCATGTCTTGTATCTTCACGTTGCGATGTCTGACTTAATCAGAATGTTTCTCTGTTGTGTATGGTTGAGGTATATGCATCTGTTCCTTGCCATAGCTCTTGGAAGGGCCTTTTGATGTGTTAGAATGGCTCTCAGGTGTGCTTTAGCACTGTCCATGTTTAATGCAGGACACTTTGTTTATGCAGGAAAGCTGTAGACTGTCACGAGAGGGCTGTAGGCTGTCCCTAGTGGTTCAGTGCACAACAGAGTGCCAAATGCTAGTGAAAAAAACACCTTGGCATTACTTTTTCCTTAGTCTCAAGCTCCATAAATGCAGTATGTTCAGTCACATACCAAAAATACGGATTGAAAGTGTCCTAGCTGGAAACAAATATTTGTTCAGTTAAAGCAGCTCTTCTCCATTGCTCATGTGCAGAACCTTTAGAACATTTCCAGTTGGTTTCTTTGCTGACAGATAATCGAATCGTGCCATTTAGGAAGGCTTTCCACAAAGAAAGTAGACGGCAGAAGGGTGCCTTGTTTTTAATTAGTGATAGCACATCTCAGTAAAGCAGTCTGGGGACAGCAGCTCTGCTAATAAGAATATTGAATTCTGGCTGCGTGCACATCGGATAGTGCTGTTATCTGGAGTGCAGTTTCAGCCTGCGTGTGGGGAAGCAGAGAGAATTCTCTTTCAGCACAGTGCTTTCTGCTTATGGCTAACTGATGTGTTTCTAAATGGAATGTAACACGTGATGTTGCAGAAGGCAGAGTTTGAATGCGTTCAGAGGACTTGTTTGGGTTTTGTTATTTCACGTGCTGCATTAAACCCGTGATGTTTGCATTTCAGCGTGCAGAGGCTGGTAGGCCGGCTTCGAGCAATTCTGTGGAGCGACACAGCACTGACCAGGAGGCTCCTGAAACAGTCACCCAGGTAACGTGGCACATCCTGGAAGGAGTCCAGCAGGGGGCCACAAAGATGGTACAGGGCCTGGAGCATCTCCTGTGTGAGGAAAGGCCACCTCGTGAAGGGGAGGCTGAGAGGGGATCTTATCGATGCTTATAAATATCTGAAGTGTGGCAGGCAATTGGATGAGGCCCAACTCTTTTCAGTGGTGCGTAGTGACAGGACGAGGGGCAGCGGCCAAAAACTGGAACAGAGGAAGTTCCACAGAAATATATGGAAGAACTTCTTTACCGTGGGGGTGACAGAGCCCTGGAACAGACTGCCCGCAGAGGTGGTGGAGCCTACTTCTTTGGAGATATTCATCACCTGTCTGGACTCCCACCTGTGTGACCTGCTGCAGGGAGCCTGCTTTAGCCAGGGGTTGGACTTGATGATCTCTAGAGGTCCCTTCCAACCCCTGCGATTCTGTGGTGCTGTGGAGAGTCCTGTTGCTGCTCTCCTGCATGGAGGAATTTTACGTACGCCATGCTCCAAACATAGTGCCATGTCCTTGGCATGGAAATACTGCTCTGCTGCTGCTGACCTTGCTGCAGAAGAGCTGTATTGGGAGGTCTTTGTGTTTGAACTCCTGGCAGGGCAGGAGATGAGTGGTTTTCCAGGGATGTCAGGCCAAACCAGCAGCTCTGTGCATTCAGTGTTCGGTTCAGCTGGCGCAGGACAAGCTGGCCACCCGTGTTACACAGCCACAGAGGTCAACCTGGGAGACAAACCTGCTTAGCTCCTTTCTGTCGCTGCTTCAATTGCTGAGAGAAGACTTGGGAGCTTAGGGGCATCCTCTAGGAATCTCCTGTCTATTTTTCTGTCTCTTCAGTTTTGATTTCAGTGTTTAACCAAGCACTTGGTGTATGGTGGGTGTTCTGTTTCTTCTTACCAGGAGAGTATATTGCTGTGGTCAGTCGAACTCTTGTCTGTTTGGAAAGATCTAGCAGCAAACAAGCTACTGCAGCAGATTGCACATAATTATGTAAGAAGCTTTTTAAATGCAAAAGGGAAGGGTTGTCAGAAGCCCTCGTCATCTCCTGCGGGTGAGACTTGCGTTTCCAAATAATGGATAGCTGCAGCTTGGCACCTTATGACACAGCCTCCGAGAGGGAGTGAGGCAGCTCTCGTTGCTTTGTGCTGCAGCTTTAGAGAAGGTTTTACAAGCATTCAATCTTTTATGCCCACTTAAATCTGTGGTAGATGTCCAGCATTGTGGCAAATGCATCGGAGTTCTGCTTGTTGGCAGTCAGGCTTGTTAGGGGAGCTCACATGCTCAAATAAAAGCACCTTTTGTCACGACTGAGCTGGGCTTTCCTCTCTGTCATGTTGTGCATTAATTCCATCTAGAAATCAAAGGTCATAAGATGGAGATAGTGATACCTTCCCCCTAAATACTGCTGGTGGTTTTGGGGGTTCCGTGTTGATACGAGACGAGGGCAGTTGGGGATGTGCTGCTGGCACATTTGCTATTCCTTCTTTACTTTTACATTGCTGATGGAGTCAGCTCTCCTGAATCTAGCTACATCAAGAGCCTCATTTTCAGAGAGCGTTAATTATGAGTAATTAACGTTTATGTCTCTGAGATCCCTTCCACGCACGGTGTGGAAGGCGCAGCGTTACAGAATGCCAGCTCTTTGAACATGCTTTGATTAGCTTTGTTCTGTATTTCGGCTGGGGTTTTCAAAGGAGGTGGGATGGGGTGCAGCAGGTGAGAGCCTAGCTTCTTTCAGTGCCTTAGAAAGTGACAGCTCTTTGCAGCTTGTTAGTTTGATGCAAAGAAGCCCCGTTAGCAAATTTTGCACGGACCTGAGACTTTTATTTTAATTAAGAAAAAAAAAACACCTCTTTTCCTAACTTCTCCCCTCTTTTTCTCTTAGACCAAAAGAGTGCCACTTGAACTCAACTCAAGACTGGAAGAAATGGGAGAACTGAGCGAAATGGAGGCGGAACCCGGTGAAGCAGAAGATTTCGAAGCCAGGGGAAGTCGCTTTTCCAAGTCAGCCGATGAGAGGCAGCGCATGTTGGTTCAGCGGAAGGAGGACTTGTTGCAGCAAGCTCGAAAGTATGTGCCTTCCTAAAGCTTCAGCTTGGCCACTGGGTTAGAATGCCCCAGAATGGTTGTCACGTGGATTATGACCACTGCAAGACTGGGTTGGTGCAAAAAGTATTAAGAGGGATGGATACATTGCTGCAGCAGGCTCTGGTGCTCTTTAAGACACGTGCCTCTGGTAAACCCAGTTCTGAAACAGCATCTTGTGTCGCAGTGTGCGCGCAGCTTCCCGAGTGGTTGATCCAAAGCTCTTCCAATCATAGGGTGATTTTTCCAGCTTCAATGAGCTTTAGTTTGAGCTTCTAGTAAGTGAGGAAACGCTACTTGTGCTGAGTCTCTTAGTACACTTCTAGCTAATCTCTGGGCCTAGGTGTCAGCCTGCGCTGTGTGCTGTTGCAGCTGAGCTTACTGTCAGGCACCACTTTCCAAATACAGAGCAAGAGCAAATATTAAGCTGCGTAGGGCTGACAGACCAGAAGAGCTTCTGATTAACAAGTCAACACTGCCGAAGTGAGCGTGGCCAGCTGTTTCTTTCAGCTCAACTACTAATGGGTATTGTATGTAGCATCTTATGTTACGAGTTACAGTCATGTTGGAGAACTGCAATAGAATCTTGTTGATGGTTTAAAAAAGAAAAGAAAGGAAAAGCACTTTGGAGCTGTGGATAAAACTTAATAGCATTTGTAACCAGTGTTACCCATTTTTATCTCAGAGAGGCTGCTGAAAGGATCTACAAAAGTACACTGAGCTATGCTTTTCTTTCCTCCCCCATATTGAAATGCCTTCCTATGAATAACTGGGGGTACGGTGCCTTTGAAGAGTTTGTCTGTAAATAGGCTTGCTCCTAGAATCATTTTCTTTGAAGAATGTCATGTAGGGCGACAGAAGCATTTTTGACTTTCCAGTTTTCTCGTTCCTTTTCTGTGTTGAAGAGTGGGACTGCCAACTACTGTGTTTTGTCTCTAAGCTCAGAAAAGTATTGGGCTGTTACCTCTGGGAGCTGCTTCCTTGTATTATTGCACGACGTGGCACTTTGCAGCCCCAGTGCCCGTCTGTCTGTGCTTTCCTTGTCCTCAGTGAGGCAGCTGCAGGTGCTGCCTGCACTTACACGTGGTGCAGCGGTGGGGACTCACCTCAAGTCTCAGTGAACTGCTCTGAGTTAAGAGCAGAGCCCAAACCTTCAGAACTGGCCCCGTCCCATGTGCACAAGAACCCTGCACTGACACTGTGAGCTTCTGCGTCCCTGGGAAGCGTACCCAGAGATTTCCTTTGAGTGCATTGTTAGTGTGTCCATGCAAAGCATTTCCAGCTTTCGGTGTGCTTTAGCTGCCGCCTCATTTCCCGAAAGCACCGAGCGTTCTCCAGAGCCAGACCGAGCCGGGCTGTGCTCACTTATCTTCCTTTTTCCTCCTGCAGGCGTTACCTGAACAAAACCTCGGATGAAGAGGTGAGCACGGAGAAGCCCTCTGTGCCCGAGGGAGCCTCTGCCGACCCGGTCACGCTGCGCCGCAGGATGCTGGCGGCCGCCGCCGAGCGGAGACTTCAGATGCAGCAGAACTCTTAGCGCTCGCTGCTTCTCCTTCCTCCTCCTCGTGAGCGATGCTGAATAAAGAAATGAAATACAAAAAAAAAAAAAAAAAAAGACAACCCTGCGCTTTCTATACCAGCAGGAAAGTGTCACTTCAGAGTTCAGCTAGCTGTGCTGCTGAGCGAGCTGGCTGCCGCTCTGCTGTATAAAGCATGTGGCCTAATCATGTTCGGACAGCTGACAAATTAACCTTTTTTGTAATATTTTCTATGTGACGTTCATCCCCTCCACAGACAAAGGCAATCTGTAAACCAGGGGCGCGATTTGCGCAGCTCGTGCGAGGCGTTAGCCTGACTGCACAGCAGAAGCTGAGGGAAAGTGTGTTCAAAATGAGCAGCTGTGGGTGCAGGTCCAAGGGCACTGGCACGTTCAGCCTGAGGGCAGGCAGAATGACTGCAAGAGGGGAGGGAAGCGCAGGGGTTGGCAGCAAACCCTGCTTCAGGTGAGCAGCCGCTCGCAGCTCCCTGCTCATCTCCAGGGCGAAGGAAGGGGCTGCGCCGGCTGGCTGCAGTGCTGCTGGAGTCCTGCTGGGAAGTCAGGTTGTAGACTGGGTGGACGCTGTTTAGCAACGTAACGTAGGAAAAAATGAAACTGTTAATTGTGCAGTGATGCGCTAATTCCCACTGATTCCAGCACACAGTAGTTTGTTCACCATCGCTGGGCTCTTGTGCGCTGGCAGGCCTGTAGTTCTGCTCGCTCCCCAGGGCTGCGCTATTTTCCTTTTACTGCCAGAAAGAAGTGAGAAGCGGGGAGGAGTGGAGTGAAGAAGAAGGGGCACAGGGGGAGGCTGCAGCCCCCAGAATTCAGTGTTACAAGGACGATGGAATTCCAGTGAGAAGCCTGCCTGTTTTGGACTCCAGAGCAGCACGGACTTCAAGGAAGAGGCTGGAGATAGCTCTGGTATCTCACTTTTTATTTCATTTTTAACCCCACGACTTCACTGTGAGACTAGAAGCACTGGGGCAGCCGGCCCTTAGGCACCACGCAGCCCCATCTGCTCACCTGGGATTTTTCTAAAGAATTTTTGACACCGGATGCACCTGGACCTGGCAATGCCAGCTTGCGTAGTAGAGTTTTACGTGGCAGCGACTTCATTGTTAAATTCCTGATGAGTGAGTTCTAGTGCCACTGTCCTTTGGAAGGAGCCCAGTATTATCTAGAATTGTTGGTAACTTTTTTTACTGTTGGTTTTTAGGGACGTTTAAAAGTGAGTTTAACGAAAGGCGTTGCATTGATGTTTAGGTGAAAATAATTTATGTCAGTAAGACTTTTGGGAAGCCTTACCTTGCGATGCTGTTAGGAAACTTCCAAGATTTTTTTTCGAGATGATTGGTTTTGCTCAGAGCACAGCTTGTTTTTATTGTTTAAAAAAAATAAAATCTTGATCAGTGTTGGAAATTGTTTGCAAATTCCTGTGGTTTGTCTCCTCGTGTTCCTGTGTGATGAGAATCCAACTGTGGTGTGGGCATGGAGGTGGGAGAGAAATATGCCTGGGGGGGCTGTGAAAATAAAATGGGTTCTGGGCTGTCTGAGAGTCTGCTGGGGTAGAGTGAGTGCTGCTGGGTGTGTGAACAACACAGAGTTTGGCTCTGGGGGTGCAGAATCAGAATCACAGAGTGGTGTGAGTTGGACGGGACCTTAAAGGCCATCTGCTCCCACTCCCTGCACTGAGCAGGGACACCCACAGCTCCATCAGTGCTCACAGCCCCGTCCCCTGACCTTGGCTGTCTGCAGGGACGGGGCACCACCACCTCTCTGGGCAGCCTGTGCCACTGCCTCACCGCCCTTAGTGCAAAGAACTTCTTCCTTATCTCCAATCCAAATCTCCCCTCTTTCAGCTTGAAACCATTTCCCCTTGTCCTGTCATAACAGTCCCTGCTAAAGAGCCTGTCCCCTTCTTACAGCCCCATTAGATACTGAAGGCCGCTCTCAGGTCTCTCTGGAGCCTTCCCTCCTCCAGGCTGCACAGCCCCAGCTCTCAGTCTGTCCTCGTAGGGAGCTCTTCCATCCCTCGGTCATTTTTGTGGCCCTCCTCTGGATGCAATCCAACAGCTCCACGTCTCTCCTGTACTGAGGACTCCCCATCTGGACACAGAGCTCCAGGTCAGGTCTCACAGAGCAGAGCAGAGCGGCACATCCCCTCCCTGCCCTGCTGGCTGCGCTGCTTTGGATGCAGCCCAGGCTATGGCTGGATTCCTGGGATGCGAGGGCACAGTGCTGCCTCGTGTCCAACTGCCACCCACCAGTACCGCAAAGTCCTTTTCAGCAGGACTGTGCTCCATTCTTTCATTCCCCAACTTGTATTGATATTGAGGGTTGCTATGACCCAGGTGCAGACCTTGCACTGTAGATGTTGAACCTCATGAGGTTCTCCTGGGCGCACTGCTCAGCCTGTGATGTACCCAGATGTTCTTTATCAGGACCTGCCCGGCTGTGGGCAGACGATCACCACCTCCGCACATCCCCGCCCCGCCCGCCGTGCTCCCGGCGCTCAGCTGGGCCCGGGCCCTGAGCGGCCGCTGGGGGGCGGCCGTGCCCGCGGCTGAGCGCTCCCGTAGAGCCCGGCCTGGAGGCCCGCACGGGCTGAGTCCCATCGGAAGCGAATAATGAATGGGCTTCCCGAGGAGGGAAGGGCTGCAGCGGGACCAGCGATGTAGTGCGGGGCAGGGATTGGCTGGAAGATGGTCCTGAGCTGCCGGGGGGTGTCATTATGTGGGGGTAAAGGAGATACAACTGGGACAGTGAGGTCCTCTAACTGGGGATGGGGATGGGATGGAAATTATGGAATCGTTACCATAGAATGGCTTGGGTTAGACCTGAAAGCCCACCCAGCCCCACCCCTGCCATGGGCTGGGTGCCCCCCAGCTCAGGCTGCCCAGAGCCCATCCGTGGCCTGAGGCACCTCCAGGGATGGGGCACTCACAGCCCTGGGCAGCAGTGCCAGCTCCTCTCCACCCTCTGAGGGAAGGATTTCCGTCTCACATCTAACCTACACCTCCCCTCTGTTTGTTTAAAGCCTTTCCCCCTTGTTCTCTCACTGCTAGATGGTGTAAAATGTTGGTCTCCCTTCCTGGAATGGGGATGAAATTGGGATGGCATGGGATTGGAATGAGGATGAGATGGGATGGAAAAGGAGATGGGATGGAAATGGGGTTGGGGATGGGAATGGGCTGGAATGAGGCTGCGCAGAGCCAGTGGTTGGAGCGGGTGGGGCCTGGGGAGGAAGCCCAGATCCAAGGTCACGTCCCAGTGCTGCGCATGGTTCCTGGATCCAGATGCAGGATATCCTGGAGCAGCTCCTGGCCCCGCTGCAGTGGGGGTGAAGGGGGCCACCGGCAGCCAGCAGGGTGGAGGGTCCTGGGGAAGTTCCCAAGGCCTGATGAGCCCTGGGGATGCTGTAGTCCCACCCCCTCAGCCCCGCTGGTAAATGGTGCCCAGCAGTCCCCCAGCAAGGCCAGCAGCCCCAGCACTGAGGGGGAACTGGTTTGTGTTAGCACCCCAAGTGTGCACACTGCAGGGCTGAGGGGGAGCAGAGAATAGGTTTCTGAAGGCGGGCACGCAGGAAAAACTGGGTTGTGCTGGGTACTGCCGGGCTGTTACGGGACCCAAATCTGCAGCCAGAGCTGCTCCTTGGTGGCATCTATGGAGCGGATTAATGGAGCAGGCTGCGGGCTGGCTGCCAGAGATGGGCTTTCGAGATGGAAAGGAGCTGTGCCTTGGAGTGTCCTGTGGAAATGAAGCAAAAATAAAAATGAATAAGAATAATCAAAATCAAAATAATAAACATAAGTAACACGGTCATGACGTGTCACATCGGCAGAACGCCGTGACATCCTGCTGTGGGGCTGAGTGCAGTGCCCCCCATGCTCTCTCCCATCTGCATGACATGGGGTGTAAAAAACGCCAGCAGTGGCCTTGCAGATAAGAAAGGGCAAATTCCTGCGAGCAGGAGTGGGGTTCGGCCCCAAAGCAGTGGCCCTGACCCAAGGTGCTGCACAGCCCCATGCGCACAGCAACAAATGGCTATCTTCTTTTTTCCCGAAGTCTGCAAAATTCACACTCTCTGCAGTCCAAGTGCCTGAGCATGGTTGCAAAATGGTGATTTGATTCCACAGTATTGACTTTGTTGACCATAGAAGCGTGACTGCAAGCCAGTGCCTCACCCAGCGGCTCCCGCAGCCCTGTAAATCCCCCGGCCAACCTGTTTGAGTTTGGGGTCATTTGGGGATATTTGAGCTCAAACCCATCGCTCGCTGCCATCACCACCTGCTGAAATTGGGACATCGAACCAGACACAGCTTGGAGCCTTTTCAGTATCACCTGGAGGCCGATGAGTTTTGCATCACCAAAGAGAGACGCACTGAAATATTTAATCACCACAAGACCCTCTCAGAGAAATGTGAGCGTCTGATTGTTTTTCTGTCTTTCTTCTCCCGGTAATTACTGGCGCTTCACTTCCACGTGCACACACGCAAAGTGCTGGAGGTGCGATTCTTGTGAAATTAACCCAAATTTGCTGAAACATTTCTTCCATAGGCAGAAAATTAGGAAGAATTTATTCTCGCGAAGAGCAGTGAGGCACTGGCACAGCTGCCCAAGGAGGTGGGGTCACTGTCCCTGGGGGTGTCCAAGGGAAGGGTGGATGTAGCACTTAGGGTCATGGTCACTGGGCAATACTGGCGGTAGGCGGATGGTTGAACTGGATGATCTTGGAGGTCTTTTCCAACCTTAGTGATTCTATTTTACGAAAATCCCAGCAGGTTTTGGTCAGATGATTGGGATAATGTTGTTGACTTGAGGAAAACAATGCCAGCAAAGGCAAAATGCACTTTTACCTTTGCAATTTTTAGTTACAAGTCTGCATGCAAATGCCTATTTACACATTTGAAAGAGGAAAGCCAGACATTTTTGGCTGGCTGTTATAGATAGCGCAGAGCAGAAATATACAGCAAGGATATGGTTTTGTACTAAAGTGCATTACGTTGCTCAGAAAGTAGTCCAGGCTATGGGAATGCCTTGGCTTGGGGCTGGTTTTACTTTCTGGGCAGGCAGACGGAGCAGGAGCCTCTGAGCTCCTTGAGGAAATCCTGAGTTTTGGGGTGGAAGCCACGATGAAATTCCAAACTTATATTTTCAAGAGCTGTGGCATTGGGTGCAGAGGTAGGGGAAGACCCCGTTCTCCATGACTGCTGAAAATTTCATCCCCAGCTCCTGCCCTGTGGCTTTGCCCAGCAGAAAGGAGTAAAAATCAGAACAATGCATCCCCCAGTGCAGCACCATCCTCTGCATCCTCCACCTTTGCTGTGGGACCCCATCCCATGGATGGCATCCGTTCCCAAAAGCAGGCATCTCGGGTACAAACCGTGGGCTGCGGGTCTTGTGCCAGGGGCCATGTGTTGCTGCAGCTCAGGGCACAACGCCCAAAGGATCCCAAAAGGAAAAAGTGAGAGTGAGCGGTGTTGCTAGGGAACTGCAGTGAGTTGGCTCTGCTTCCCTGTAAATGAGTCCAGGAGACAGCCCTGGATTTCGGGTCAGAAGAGGGCAGGGATGGAGGATGCAGAGGGACATGATGGAGAATGGGGGGAACGTGATGGAGGCTGGAGTGAACAGCAAAGGGGATGGGGAGGGGAGGGTCGGAGGGTGGAGAGTGAAATGATGGGGATAGAGAATGCAAAAGGCAGTGGTGGAGGATGGAGGGGGAAATGATGGTGGATGGAAGGGGAAATGATGGAGATGGAGAGGGAAATGATGGGGATAGAGGACTGAAAAGGCAGCAGTGGAGGACTGAGGGGGAAATGATGGAGGATGCAGAGGGTGGTGATGTGGAATGAGAGGGCAGCGATGGAGGATGCAGTTTGTGGTCGAGGCCACTTGCTTGACACAGAAGGAAGTTCGTAAAGCTTTAATGCTGCTTTGCATCAGCAGACATTATTTATGAGCCTACAGGATTCCCGCACCATTAGCCTTGAAACAGGTATAAAATATGAATGACCTTAATGAGAAACGCTCGGCTGATGCCGAGGAGCATCCTGGCATTGCTGGCACTTGGCTGCCCATGCCACCACCCCGTGCTCCGCTGCATGTCCCCCCAGGGCCACCCGTCGCCGCTGTCCCTTCGCAGGTTGGCACCACACTCATGGCCTCACTGGGCCATGACCTGAGTCCTGCCGGGTGCCTGCGTGTGATGGTGGAGCACAGAAATTATTTCCATGCTGTTTTCCAGCCTGGGAGCAGGCTGGCTTCTGCTACTAAACATAACTCTGAGTTTTCCTATTTTTTTTTTTCTAAAAATATTCCAAATATTTTCCAAAGCAGAGCCCAGAGGATGCTATTCTCATCTCCCCAGTGGGCTGAGGAGCTAGCTCACTTTCTGCCAACTCAAAGAACCATGATTTCGCATGGGTTTGTCATTTCTTGTCAGGCTACTTCCATCTGGGATCCCCATGCAGCACAAGGAGGCTCTGCTGGTGTTGCCTGGGCTAACACATCCGGTTACTGCTACATTGCCTTTCATCAGTAGCAGGTTTGGAAATGTAAGACAAGGGTCGAATCCTAACACTCTGGGCAGATCCACACCCCTCCATATCATAAACTGTGGCTGGGATGTAAAAGGGTGTTCAGATTTAGGTGCTAGAATGCTCGGAAGACAAGGAACGCAACTCAGCACATTGAATTCTCTCATCCCTACAGGACTGATGATGGACCCAGAGCCCCTGGCTACAGCCAATCCTCCTCTTCCTCCTGCTGAAGCCACTTCTCCCAGTGCCCACCTTCGTGCCCTCCCCACTCCCACTTCCCCACACAATCCCTCTGTGTCAGTCACCTGCCTGCATGGACACAGGCTGAGCCATGCCAAAAGATTAGGATTACATACTGACAGACAAAAGCATGCCCGTGGAAGAAAGCACTTAGCGCTGTATTATTTTTTCTAAGTAGGTAAATATCTGTGTTGAGTGAAATATGAATATCCATCTTCAGGGTCAGGATGGGATTTTGTGCTTACATCTCTCTGGGCCAGCTTATTCAGATGGATTTAGCCTGGGGTGACCCAGGCTGGAGCATGAGCTGCACCATTCAGTTGCAGACTGGGCCATCCATGCCATGGCACATCCGTCCCATAATACATCTATCCCATAGCACATCCATCCCATAGCGTGCCCATCCCACTGCAGGTCCATCCCATCTATCCTGTCCATCCCATCACACATCCATCCCACTGCAGGTCCATCCCATCTATCCTGTCCATCCCATCACACATCCATCCCATAGCAGGTCCATCCTATCTATCCTGTTTATCCCATGACATGTCCATACTACAGCACATCCATCCCGTGGCAAATCTGTCTCCTTGCATCTCCATCCTGTCTATCCCATGGCACATCCATCTCAGGGCATGTTCATCCTATGGCACATCCATCCCATGGCAAATTCCATCTCCTTGCATCTTCATTGCTTCCGTCCCATGGCACATCCATCTCACGGCACGTCCCTCCTGTCCATGCCCTGCCAGCACTGCTCTGGGTGCAGAGAAGAGCTTTTATCCCTGCAATAACTGGGATCCCATAAAAATAGCCATGCAAAGAGATTCCTGGGCGCTGAAATCTGGGTCTGACTAATGCTGCTGGTGGGAAGTGGCAGCGAGCCATACGCTCGACAGCAATGAAGGGAGACAGAAATAGCCGGCGTAGCACTGCTGCTATAATCACTGCCAGCTACGTTTGCCATATTTGCATGGGAAAAACAAGCCTACCTGCATGGCAGGGTGCTCCAGAGGGGTGCACAGAGAAGCAGTATACCAGCATCCCCCAGGAACTCTGAGCTGTGTCCAAGGACAAGGAAGATCTTTCTGGAAGCCCTGTGGACAAGTACGATGCCTGGGAGAGATAGGGACCTGTGCATGCGCTTGTTATTGCTTTAATGTCACAAAAATGCTCTTCAAATAATTGCTTTCTTTCGCTCACTGACATTTAATGACGGGAAGCTGAAATAAAAAGTCAGCTCAGGGTGAGCCAATGTAACTTTGTGTTTTCAGTGTTTCCACTGCCATCCAAAAAAAAAAAAAAAAACCAACAAAAAGAACCCCACACTTCCATGGGTAAAAGCAAACAATTCACTCCACATTCTGCGTGCTGGCCCCAGCACAGAAGGCATTTTATGCCAAGCTAAGCCAAAAAACCCTGCAAGTTTGATCCAGCCAAGTTGACGTGAGCCCTGCAATGCCATGCACTGGAAGATGTCACTCCAAACCACATGGGGAAGGCAACTCCAATGCCTGCACTCAGTGCAGCCCCGGTGCTGTAAAATGCCCACTCTGAGGATGTCCAAGTGGGAGCTCGGGAGGTGGCACACATCTCCCACCACTGCCACTGTTGCTCCAGCAGCTTGTGGGGCCCTTCCTCCCCTCTGGACAGGTATCAGTGTGTGCTTAAATCCAAAGGTTCACAGTTTTCCCCTGGGTCTCGGCGCTGTCTGGCTGCATCCCAAGCAGCTCATCCTCCTGCTGCCCAGCACATTCTCCTTCCCAATGCATATCCAGTTCCCTAAAGTACCACTCACTGGGAAAAAAAAGACATTTTAGAGGCAATTAATATCCAGGCAATGTATATCTCTGTCTTCCCATGCTTGTACATCAGTAACATGAGTCTCATCGCTCCCTTATTACCTCTCTTACAGTGCCCTTTGCTGGCAGCACTGCTGCCCCATGCCCTGCATATGTCCTTGCGCAGCCTGATCCCAGGAGATGAATTTTTTTAATTACTCCATGGATCGGGTTCTGTTTGCACCTCAGAACGCACACCGCGTGCTGCTCCCCCTGCCTGGAATGAGGGCTGAGAGGCAGCCAGAGCCCTTGTGTCCTCCTTGGACAGAGAAATGGAGAAGTTCTCTGGAGCTGCGGAAACCATCCCTCTCCACCCAGAAATTACTTGGTGGGTGCTCGCTGACTTTGTGTGGATCTGGTGCGTGCACAATGTTTTTGAGGGGGGATTCCCCACTTCTCCAGCGTGAGCCCACCCGTGTCCGCCAGCAGCAAGGGGGAGCAGCCAGCAATCCTCTTTTGCGAGAAATGAGATTGGAAAAATGGTAATCTGCTAAATGGGCAGTCGGCAAGCAGAGTTCCTTGTTATTACGGTGATGGGCTCCATGGGAGGAGTGTAATCCCAGCCCACAGCTCCCAGCAGCGCGATGGGAGGAGGCGGAGGTCCTGCAGTGCTGCTGGGAAGCGGCACCCAGCTCCCCACATCCAGCTGGGATGGCAGTGCGCGGAGTGGGGCTTGTCCGAATTAGGGACAAGCAACACATTTGGGATATTTTTGCTCTATGCTGAACTGCAGGGGGGAAAGGCCATGCAAACCCTCCAGGCAGCATGGCAATTAGTGACACGATAATGACGAGCCAGCAGCACAGAAAAGCCACACAGACCCAGGGCAGCAGCCACAACTTTTAGAATAACTGAAACAGCAAGGAGCAGATGCGGTAACAATATACAAGGCAGAAATATGACAAAAAGGATTTTAATTTATAACTGGCATTTCCTGAATATGCAGCACTCCAAGTGCAAGTGAGTGGATTCTCCCTTGTTCCTACCGTCTTCAAGGCCAGATATAAAAGATGTCAAACTGCAGATAAAATTGAGCTTGTCAGAATAACGATAAGGTACAAACATGAAAGGGATGTCTCCTATGGCTAGGCCCGTGAGTCAAATCCATGCGTTAGCTCTAAAAATAATTCAGAAAATCAGGTTTGAAAAAAAAAATTGCTTTCCCCAAATTTCTCCCCTCTGGTTTTTGTGTCTGACCATAGCAGCCTGGATTTTTTTCCCCTTAAAAGCTTTCCTTCTCTCCATCTCTGTTACCAGATTTCGGCTAAATTGTGATTGGAACACCAGCTTTCTGCTTCTTCTCCAGGCACAGATGGAGGAGATGGGTGGATGGAAGAATGGGTGAATGCATGGATGGTGGAATGGATGGATGGATGGATGGATGGATGGATGGATGGATGGATGGATGGATGGGTGGATGGATGGATGGATGGATGGGTGGATGGGTGGATGGGTGGATGGATGGATGGGTGGATGGATGGATGGATGGATGGGTGGATGGATGGATGGATGGATGGACAGATGAATGTTGGGTGAGTGGGTGGATGACATCTGCACCCACTGTGTGCTTCATGCCCCAAAGAGGGACTGAGTGTTCCAACCCCAGCATTTATGGCCTCTGACAACAAAAATGCATGGAAAATGTTGAGCATCTCACAGAGAATCAAAGAAAATATTTCACTTCTGAAGTGCCACTTCAAGGCCATTTTCTGTAAGCGTTGTTATCACTGACTAGGATGTAACACAAGTATTAGTGTTTGATTGGTATGGGGAAGGGGACGGTTGAGTTTAGAGAAAAATATCTTATTTTCCAGGCATTTATTGAGACAAAGAAAAATCCATGTTTTCCTCTGTGAGAGGCAGACCATTTTCCCCAAACGTTTTCACTCACCAAAACCCCAACCCAATACCCAGCAGTGCCTGGGTGCTCCAAGGAGCCTGCAATGCCTTGTGCCGGGCACTTTATGCAGAAAGAAAAAGAAAGAAAGAAACAAACCTCTGCAAGCCTGTTTGGTACATGCAATTCATTCTGAGGCTTTTGCACAGATGCTGAATTCTTTTCTCTTGTTTTCATGCAGATGCAGTGCTGCAAGGGAGGGTCTGTACACCTCCACATTGCCTGTGGATCTGTGCTCGCACTGCTTTGCTGCCACATGGGGCATGGGAATCAGCTCCTCTTCCACTAAAACATGACATTCTCTAGGGAAGAACACTAATTTTAGGGCATTCTTATTTTTGTGGGGTTCTAGAGAAAGCCTTGTTGTGCCCACTGCTGTGCAAAGCAAGAAGGTGAGGCTGTGTCCTGCAAGTGAAAGATGAGATGGGAACCAGTGGTAGGATGCATGGAACCAAACCTGCCAATTTAGATCTAGAAATAGAGACTTGGTTGCAGCTGGGGAACACACCACGGCCTTCTCATGGTCAGCAATCACAGCATCATCTAGGTTGGAAAAGAGCCCTGAGGTTAACAAGTCCAGCCCTTCCCTGACATACCCAGTCCCACCAGTAAGCCACGCCCAGTGCTCCCAGCTGGGAGCTCCATTCGTTGAGGATTTCAAATAGCTTTGCAACCAGCAGCTCCAAGATGCTTCTGACACACAGAGTGGTTTTTAGGATGGATGCACAGTAAAGTCTTGCATTTTATTTTTCTAAAAGAACTTTCTTCAGTGGGGCACGCTGAGCTGCTCTGTGGCAAAACTGCAGTGCGAGGAGAGGCAAAAAGAGAGGAAATGGAAAACAAAACAAGCACGAGGCAAGATGGACAAAATGTTTTTGCTTTTATTTTTCCTTTCTATTAAGGAATATGATATTAAACACTGAAAAGTACAGCTGGAGTAACACTGTGCTCAGAGAGAACTTTCAGGGAGGAAGAACCAACCTCCCAGTTCCTCTCTCTGTGGATCATGCCAGCTTGCATTACCTCCCCATGGCCATGGGTGAGTGTGCAATATCCACCAGCCTGCGGGACTGCATCCAACACTGGGACAGGATCGTCATAGAACCACAGAATCATAGAATGGCTTGAGTTGGAAGGGACCTCAAAGACCAACTAGTTCCACCCCCTCCTCTGTAGGCAGGCTTGCCCCTCCCCTCCAGATAAGGCTGCCCAGGACCCCATTCAGCCTGGTCTTGAACACTTCCAGGGATGGATCATCCACAATTTTGCTGGCCAACCTGTTCCTGTGCCTCACCACCTTTTGAATGAAAATTTTCCCCCTAACACCTAACCTCAACCTCCCCTCCTTTAGTTCAAAATCATTCCCCGTCATCCTATCACTATCAGACCATGTAAAGTCTGTCCCCTAATTGCAGGAGCCCAACCTCAGCCTGGTGCAGCTGACTTTTGTGACAAATCCCCATCCTGTGCAGGAAGATGCCTTCCCCCGAGGTGGGCACCACACCCTGATGGCCCCATCGAGAGGAAGGAAGCGGAGCCAAACAATAAGCTGCAGGATGCTTTGGGACGCCATGTCTCCTGGGGTCCCAGCCCACAGCATGAATGGGGAAACGCCATGTCCAGAGCTGGGGCTACAGCATCCATGTCCTGGTGCTCAGGACCTTCAGGTGCCCACAGGCAGGATCTTGTTTGGCTCCAAAGGGCAGGAATTGTATTTTTGCACTCTGCAAATTTTCCCAGCAGATTCACCTAGCATATTTCTCCCCTTCCCAGCCCAACAGAAGGATTTCCACGAGGAACAAAGTATTGTTCCCACGGTGGATTAGAGAGCATCTTGCAGGCACAGCAACGAAGCCTTCCCTGAGGGCATCTCCACATTCCCATCACCTATCTCAAGGACCGCTGTCCTCACCAAGACCATTCCAGTCACCTATGCCAAAATCCATCCTGTGCCTGACATGGGGTTTCTGTTTTGGGCAGGAACACATCTCAAAGCAAAGCCACCCCCAAGGAGATGTCTTCATCACCGTTGTACATGAAATCTGTCTCCAACATTGATGGACACGTGGCTCAAATCCAGCATTGATTCAAACACTGATCACAGCTGTGGGTGACAGGGTCCAGAGCAGCTGCTTCTTTATGGGGGATCTGAAAAGAAGAGGCAGCTCTTGGAGACGTGGGTTAAGGGACCTGCAAGCAAAATACAGCTGCAGCTCAGAGTCTGCTAGAGGAAATGTAGGGCAATAAATGTATAGAGTGAAAGCACTTGAACATTGATCAAAAGTACAGAGAAAGCATCAGGGAGACGGGGAAATAACAGAAACGTTAATTCAGGATCCTACCTGCCAGAGAAATAAATATTAATGGAGTAAGTTGGAGAATGGCGAGGCTTCCTTGGAAAAGCAATAGCAAAAGCAATGAGATTGATTTCCCATCAAACAAAAGTTGACAAGCTAAAGCAATTAAGAGCTGAGAAAAAAAACCAAAACAAAACACTTTTATAAGGGCAATCTGCGGGGTGAATTGGTTTCCAAAGGACCAATAATCAAAGCTTTTGAGTTCACTCTGGGCCCTCTGATGCTGGCCTGAACCAAAACACCCAGCAGCTCTGCGGGCTGTGCTGCTCTGCCCAGAGGGCCATTCCTGCCCCTAAAGCACCAACACAACGTTTCCAGCATTCAGCTGAGAACTTGGAGCTTTCTGCTTAGTTTGACAGCTGACAGTGTGTCCTGTGCAGGAACCCCCCCTGACACCCTGACATCAATAATGCTCTAAGGGATTCAGTTTCATCCAACACCCCTTCTTCATCCAACACAGACCAGAGCTGGGAGCTCATCAGGGCAGCTTCTTAATTGCTCAAGCAATGGCTTGGATGTGCAAAAAACCTCCAGCCAAAGCTGCAAAACTAATTAAATATTTAAGCACTGCCTGACAATGAAGGAACACAAAGGGTTAAACAGCATCGTGTCCCAGCAAGGGGAAAGCAATCTCCCCCCCCCCTTCAGCACAGTTTTTCCAACAAGCTTATAAAATCCACTTAAAATATTAATACTGAGATGGTCAGAACTGTACAGGCTAAAGGGCAATTGGAAAAGATTAATTCCCTATCACAACCCCAGCCTTGATTTCATAACCTTGTCAAGCAGGTTCCCGGGCTGCAGCACAGCGTCCTGCTGGCATGGCCAGAATGCCCGGGCTGTGCCCAAAATTCCTGGGATGTGCAGGTGCTGTGCACTCCTTGGGGTATGTTCTGCTGCCCAATGTGGTCAGTCCTGACTGAAAAATGCTTCATCCCAGCTGTGTGCAGCCAGTGGGAAGGAGAAGGGATGAATTCATGATTCCTTCCCTCTGTGTTCAGGGGCATTATGACAGTTAAACCCTGCCAAACCCACAGCCTCGCACATGTTCCCCCGCGCTTACATAAAGTGATCAGCAATAAACCGATGAATGATGCGGAGCGCGGATGGAGCTGGCCCAGCTCCGGGGGCAGCTGTGCTGCGTGCCCAAATCCTGAGCACATCCCTTGTGCAAAGAGCAGCACATGGCGTTCTCCCTGCCCCTCCATGGGAAGCGAACCCTCTGCTAACCTTGCAAACAATTCCTGCGTAGGTGAAAAGCGTGTACGATAGTGCACAGAGATGGAGCCCCATCTCCAGCCCTGCAGAGCTGCTGCCCGCCCCAGCTGCTTGTCCTGGGGCTGGCACGGGGTAAGGGGACAAGATACAAGCAGCCTGAAGCTGCAAAGCGGTGACTGCCCTGTTAATAATTAGCACGCATTGTGGTGAGGGAGGGGAAGATTTCCTCTCCATCCTGGACTGCCGGTGCCCGAGCAGTACCCATCAGGAGGATGCTCACACCTGCGCCAGGTTCGCTTGGCAGCGTAATCCCGAACAGATGGTCGCTGCGGCCCCGCCGCCGCAGAACAGCACTTCCAAAAGTAAATAGCAACAAATGTTTTGGTGCGTAATGCCCTGAAATCTCGATCTCGCACGGGGCTTTCTGTTTTCTCTCTCTCTCCCAGCAGTGGCAAACGGCTGAGGACAAACACTACTGAAAAGGAGGAAGGAGGAAAAAAATGGCAATCAATTAAATGCTTTGGAAAAAAATCAACATGAAGAATTTGCGAAAATCAATCCTAATTCAAGAGGATTGCACTGCTTCGTTCATCTCTCCCTCTCCCTGCCTAAGCAACCAAAGCAATAAAAATGATAGCTCCATCTCGGGCAAGGAAGCAATTGAAACTTCAAAAAGGTTTGACGCTGGCTGATGAAGCTTGATGCAGCCTGCATGGTCTGAAAGCTCAGTGTTCTGCAAGAGAAGCAATGTACCAGGAGATCTGGGTAACTGCTGCCCCTCCAGCTCCCCTCCCCGCAGGGCATAAGTGGGGCCCTTGGTGCCAGCAATGGCAGCGCACAGAGCTGCCCTGGCTGGAAAGGAAATTGCTGTGCCCCAATGCCGTTCCACCCAGGGACGTCAGCGAGGAAAACTGCCCAGCAAGGAGACACGGGATGTGCAAAAAATTTAAGCTGGAGGCATTTGGAAGATAAAAGCTTCCCAGATATAGCAAGGACATGCTCCGATAGCAGGGCTCCTGCTCACTGGTGGCCACGGCACCCCATGCCATGCTGAAATTGGAGCTCACACTGAAATAGGAACTCACGTGGGGCTTCTTATCTGGGGGTCACAGGCTGGTCCCAGCCTTGCACAGAAAGGGTGCGGGCTGCAATCTCCAGCCCAACTGCTTTCCCTGTCTGCTCTCCTGCAGGGGAGCAGGAATCCAAAGCAGGAGCCAAGCCTGGGGAACAGCACAGGGAAATGTGGACAGGTGGTTAGTGTGAAGGGAGCGGATGGAGAAAGATGGCAGGGAGGAAAGAGGAAACATAAAACATGGCATGAAGAAGAATCTAAGGCAGCTGAAACTGGCTCAGGTTTTCTTTGGCCTTTCCAGTTCTCCCATAAAGCTATGGGTTTTGTTGGACTTCCTCTACCCAGTGCAACCACCAAGGTTACTGGGAGACATTCAGCTCCCTGCGGGGCTAATGGGGTGGGCAGAAACTGAGCAGGGAGACAGAAGGGACATCAGTGTCCTGCTGTGCCAAGACCCAAGGGATTTAGAAGCCCACTGGACAACTCAGCACATATTTCAGATTTCAGCAACCTGTGCTGTTATGTAAAGGAACATACTCCTATTGCTGCCTCTGTAACCAATGCTTCTTTGAGCTTGGCATGTATTTCTCTGTAGCACTGAAACAGAAATCACAATATGTTTAGGGAATGGAGCATTCCCTTCCCAGGTGCTGGCTTCACCTTCTGACACAGGTCCTCCGCAGGAGCCAGCTCAGTACACAGAGGAAAGAAGTGTCAGGAGCAGGAAGAGAACCAAAGGTTTTCCAGGGAAAAATCAAGATGCTATTAGTATCTTGCATATCATACAATGTTCTTCATTCCACATACACACATAGAACTATAGGACTGTATTCCTCTCATGTCACCCACTGCTGAGGGTGGAATAAGGCAGAGCTTTAATAATTCAGAACAGTCATACCCAGCAGTGCAGGAGGTGAATGGGGCAGTCTGTGAAAAATCCTTGGAGGGAGAGAGCAAGGAGCAGCCAGATTGTCACTGCTGTGAACTATCACTGCGTGATGTCAGAGATCTCAGCTGGCACCAAAAGATTCTGGGCACAGTTCTGCTGGGAGATCAGGGAATTCACACCGTACAGCTGAAAAGCACGTCTTCAGCCATGGAATACGCATCTTCGGTCAAACTTGGGATATTCTGGCCCAGGCAGCAGTAAGTGCTATCTCAAGTAAGCCGGACTACTTGAGACATACTTTGTGCTGTGATGGTGCATTTTTCCATGTCTCAATCATTCAGCTGCAGGAATTCTGCGTATTTAATAACCTTTGGTGGATGTTTTCTCCTGGACCTTTTTCCTACTGCTTTTTGAACCTGGATCAATTTTAGCATCCAGCCAATATTTTGGTATTAATGGCATGCACTGATACTCCAGACATGGGCTTTGCTTGAGGTACAGTTTCATCTTCTCTTGAGATGCCGTTTCTCCCCAGTGTGACCTTCTCAGAATAACACCGCTTGTGCCTGTGCAGAACTTGTTCTCCCCCTTGCCTTCCCGTCAAAGCAAGTCCTTGGCTCAGAGCACGATGAGGGATGCTCACGAAGGTTAACTCCAACCAAGGACAGCTGGTCTCTGTAGGCTCTCTCCAAAATCAGAGGTGAGAGATGATTCCCATTACTCATTCTCTGCCGGAGGAGTGTCTCTTTCTGTTCAGTGATTATAGCCTCTGTCAGCTAGAGCTAGCCTTCGTGAATCACATCAGTACTTACAATCAGGAAGCAGTGCATGACACTGGAATAGCACTTGGTAAAGCAGATGCTTATTTTAAATATTGTAACATAGAATTCCAATAGAGGAACAATGTGATGATTCTGGACAAGAAATACCGATAGGATTCCGCAGAGAAAAATGGTAGGAATTGCACTGCATTTAACTAATGGTATATTTGCACTTAGAGTTAGCTTCTGAGAGCTATGAAGCAAGTATGTGCTCATATTTTTAGGGACAGAATTAGCATTCCTCCATAAGATCCCTCATCAGGACTACTTGTGTGAATGAGAGCTGCAAGGTTTCTGGATAGCATTTATATAAAAACAGGAATGTTCCTGAAGTGCTGTAAATGGAACTGCCTAAATTGTCTCTCCAAATCCTGCATATGATGACAGTAGCTGGATAAAATGGCACTCACAGGCAATCAGTTGCATGGCTGAACTTGAATGCTTAATGCAGAAGGTTAAACTTGGCTTCATTAAGACCATGCAGAAGGTTAAGCTTGGTTTCATCAAGACCAAGCAATGACGGGTTTCTCTGCATGGAGGAAACAGGGCTGCCTCTCTAACCAATTTTCCTGGATTGTGGCAGATTTTTTTCATTCCTATGAAATCCTCATCCTTGATACTGAGGAAATATCAGTGGCAAAGGGCTGACGGGGCCCTTGCCCTCCTTAAGACCCAAGCCAAGGTCAGCCACCCTGTCTCACTCTGGCACTATCTCACCCTGCCTGAAGGACAGCACTGCATAGCTGCAGTCTCACGGCTTTTCAAGGTTACTTGTGCACCTGCTGAACTAGGGATGCTATTATATGCTCTGTACAGCAGAAAATGGATAGGAGTAAGTTTCTTCCCCACATTTAGTTCTGTTTCATCTAGATTCTCATGTCTCCACCAAGGTACAACTCATCAAGTGCCATACAGGCAGAAATCATACAAGGCAAAAGGACAGAAAATAATGCACGTCTACATAAACTTGTCCCCAAGAACAAGAAGACCCACAAGGGAACCTATACTGATTTGCTCTCCAGTGATCAGCAGCAAAAGTTCATTACTCCGCTTCCAGTTGCTAGGTTTTCTTAGGCCTACATGTTTTTATCTGCCATGTGTCCCTGAAACACTAGAAAATGGAAAACACTGATGCTGAAAAACCTTCATAGGCTGAGAGTTTAAAGTCGCTGCAGAGAAGGGAGAGGAGCAGACACCTCATTAGGGGCTATTATTGACAAGTTCTTCCTCACTTGGAGAAGCCATCACTTAGGGCTCTCTGCAGAATTAAGTAAGAAGCAATAAAACCTTTTTCTTGCATTTTCCATGAATTAAACCCAACCATTCCTTGATACCAGTCTCATAACTCTCCAAGTCATGAGTCAAATTCCGAGGTGCCTCCTCATTCAATTTGAAGGACAAGAACATGTTTGTGGAGTATGGAGTGAGTAAGAACGAAGTAAGGGTATGTGCAACTTGACCTAGTACGTGTGCGTTTCATTAATCCTTCCTCCACCAACCACTTAACCTTTATGGGCATTCTTATTGCCTCTCATTGTATCGATTTCAGTCCATTTCTTCAATTTAGTGAGATCATGCAGTATTTTAAACCTGTCTTCCACTGCATAACTAGGTTTAGCTGGGGGGTAATTGACATCAATTCAAAGAATGAAAAATTAGGCTGAATATCCGGGGAAAACTTCCTAATGGTGAGATGGCAGGAACACTTGGTGCATTTGGTGCGGGCTTTGTGATGCTCCCCAGGGGCAAGTCAGGGCTCCCTGAGCCTCGGCTCCAGGCATGCTTCTCGGCTTCCACCTCCTTGCCCTATGCTCTTCACAGACCTGGAGGAGGGCAGCTTCACTTCAGGGCTGGCCAGAAAAAAAGGGTTCTCATCCCTACCTTTTTCAGAGAGATTTTGTCATATTTAAGAAAAAAAGCGCCTGTCTTTTATCTGATTTTTTTACTGATAACCACCACTTTTTATTAGAGGAGGACTTCTGTCAGGAAGAGTGGAAAATGGAGACATCATTTTCAGCAACAAAACCCTATATATTTATCTCCAAACCAAGTAGGCTGGTACGTGTTTTGATGGTTTGGTGGGGGAGGTTAGGCTTTCTTCTTTTCAGGTTCTTGAAATTCATCTGCCATGAAAAAAAGCAGATTTGTCAAAAAATGAAATTTCCCACTACAAAAATTTCAAAGGAAACATTTCCATCAGCTCTGCTCAATTAGCAGCTGCATAAAAATGGCTCAGAAATGGCTCGATCTCACAGCTGCTGCCCTGAATCTCTTTGAGAGCTGAGAGTGCAAGGTGATGGCCCAACCACTTCCAATTTTCCTTTGGGAAAGAAATCAGTGGGTACTCGTGGAGGGACTGGGAGTGTACATTGGACAGAATGCCAAACACAGATCCTGCACCTGTCAGGAAAAAGAGAAACTTTCTCAATGGCAGGAGGTTCAGGCTACATAGGTTGCTCCGAAAGTAATGCCTTCTATTTATTTCCATGTAAACTACAGCAGCTTCAAAGAGCACAACAACACTGTTTGATAGAGCAAAATCTTAGCTACAAAACTTTATTTTTCAATGTAGTCACTATTAGCTATGCATTTTCGCCAGCAATGAACAAGAGCCTGCAAGCCGTGCTCATAAAAATCCACACCAGCGGATCTCTTCTCCTAGGTAAATGGTGATAGGATGTGGGGCAAAGGCCTCAAGTTGCACTAGGGGAGGTTCAGGTTGCATATTAAAAAAAAATTCTTCTCCAGAAGAGTTGTAGGGCACTGGCACAGCTGCCCAGGGAGGTGGGGACGTCACCGTTCCTGGGAGTGTCCAAGAACTGTGGGGATGTGGCACTGAGGGATGTGGTTTAGTGGGCATGGTGAGGGTGGGTTGATGGCTGGAATTAGGGATCTTAAGTGGTTTGTTCTAATCTTAACAATTCTGTGATTCAGTTCCACACCTTTGCTTCATACGCACTTCCACGACAGATGCCATTCTGTCAGACTGCCCCTCTACTGCTATGCGTCACACAGCAGCAAAATGTAATGGAATATTGGCAGGAAGGCTCAACCTCTACTGCCATACCACCAACATCCGCCTCTGGCATTGTGGGACATCATAAAAGAGGAGGCACTGCTTTCAGAGCAGCCCTCATACAAATTTGCCTGTTAACGAGTCGCCAGAGGCTGATACAAAAGACCAGTTCTCTTAGAAAAATCCTTGGAGAGGATCCCAACAGAACTCTGAGGCTGGCAAGCTGCTGGGGAGACGCGCAGTAAATGCAGCCATCTCATGAGGGCACCGCCTCTGGATTTCTTGATTGTGGTTTTCCTATACTGCACTTTTCATAATGCCCTCTGGCTGGTACCACTGAAATGAAACCTATTGATTGAAATTCTGATCCTATTGATTTTACACAAGAGATTTGCTCAAGTATGAAAGAGCAGGAACTGCTCTGCAGCCACCCCCAGCCCCACTTACTCCCTGCTGAATGCAGGCAGTAGGCTTGCTTGTCCGTGCAGGCATACCCTTGGTCCCCTGGCCTCCCAGAAATAAATTACCCCAAATTCAGATATTCAGTACCTATTAGCTCACAAATGTTTGCTAAATACTGCTGGCCCTTGAGTATGCTAACTTTATTTATGAGCTCCCTTTTGCTTCCCTTTGTCTGCTCTGCCTCACATCTCTTCTTTACATTGTTAACCACACGCCATGCTTCTTCCCTTTGTTTCAGAGGTGTAGAGGGAAAATGGAAACAGCGCTTTATGGGCAGGAGGTTGCATAAGGAGGTGATGTTTTCTAGACAGAGAAAGGGAAACTGTGTCGCTAGAAATCATATTTCCACCCCTAAAGGAAGGGTATGTGGCTATGGGAAGAGCAGAACACAGGAGAGCAGCTGTCAGACGAGCCCGCAGGAGGGTTGGTTCAGCGTGAGCTCCTGGCCCAGGAAATGGCAGCCCCTGTCCAGCCCAACCTGGGTCCGGTGTTTCCTTATGGATGGATCACACGGGGCAGCGGCCCCACAGCATCCTCCTGGTTCTGTTTTGCAGGGAGGCGGAGCGGGGTGTGGCGGCAAACTCTGGCCCTTCCCCTTCAGCGAGCTCTTGGCCTGGCTGCCCATGGCAGAGGGCTGTCTGTTCCCTGCACCACAGGCCTTGATTTCATAGAATCATTAAGACCTCTCAGGTCCCCAAGCCCAACGTCAGCCCACCCCCACCATGCCCACTCACCACGGCCCTTACTGCTGCCTCATCCCCACGGCTCACGGACACCTCCAGGAACGGTGACCCCCCCACGTCCCTGGGCAGCTGTGCCAGTGCCTCACTCTTTCAGAGAAGGAATTGTTCCTAATATCCAACCTGACCCTCAGCCTGAGGCCATCACTCTCGCCCTATCGCTGTTACGCGGGAGCAGAGGCCAACCACCCCCCTCCCGTCAGGGGTAGCAGAGCCATGAGGTCTCCCCTGAGCTCCTCTTCTCCAGCGGACCCATCCCGTTCCCTCAGCCGCTCCCACAGCGCTGTGCTCAGACCCCATACAGCTCTGCTCCCTTCCCTGGACACGCTGCAGGGCCTCCATGTCTTTCCTTTTGTAAGGGGCCCAAAATTGAACATAGCACTCCAAGTGTGGCCTCACCACTACCAAATACAGAGGGAAACGCGTAACACTCTGCCTGTTTCTGCTTGATACATAAGCCTGTACTCATCGGATGTGATTTCTTGAGATGAACAGCTCTCATTAAACTACCACAGTGCCACCCACCACATGGATGCAGTGCAATCCTCTGCACCCAGCCTTCTCATTTCAGCTGTCTGCAGTCTTATGCTGGCAATATGATGCAATTTTCCTTTTTTTTTTTTTTTCCCCCTCAAATGTTTTCCTTCCTTTCTCAAAACCATGGCTGCAAGGAACAGATGAAGGGCTCTGAGCAGTAGAGATGAGGGTTGTGTTTGGCAGCACACAGCCTGCGGGGAGCCAGCAGGAGAGCAAAGCAAGAATACCCTCCTGGCTTTTTAACCCATATCTTTGCTTCTCATGTGTTTCTTCTCCTGCCAATAAAAAAGATGATGCAAAGAGCTTCTCCCTTGGTTCAGCCTTTGGGCAGCTGGTGCTCCCACCAGCAGCAGCCAGACACCCTCACTCCTTCAGAGAAAGCACACGGATAAATACACAAGGCTGGAGCTTGAGCCAGAAAGCTGCAATCTCTCTGAATGCCCGCATGACTCAAACACAAGCAGCTGCTTAGAACCAGGTATCTTAGTCACTTCTGTTTTTAAGGTAAATCATGGTGTTTTCTGTTATCTGGAAAAGGAAACCTCTGATGCAGAGCAGCCCCACAGAATCTGAAAAATACAAAGTTAAGCTCCATTTCTAGCTGGGAAACTCTGGATGGTGACCCTGCTTTTGATGTTGGCACAGCAAAGCCTGCCCAGTCCCTGCACTGCTGCCGTTGTCAGCTGGGCTCTGCCATACAGAGATTGCTTGGGAATGCCTGGAGGTAACATTAGAGATAGCAAAATACTCTCAAATGTCTTCTCAGATGACCTCATGTGCTGTTTTTCCAGCTTCATGTTCCTCCCAATGTCCTTCCCAGTGAGCTGAGCACCAGCATTGGCAGCAAGCATTCTTTCACTCCAAGGAGAAGTTCAGCTCAGTGTGGACCAAGCAAGAAAGATGTAGTCACAGAGGAGAATGGCCTAGAGCTCAGAAATATCTTGCACAAAGCCCACCAAGTGCCCAGGCTGCTGAGAGCCAGAAATTAGAGCCAGACATACAATTTTCATGCAATCATTTTGTCCCTTTCTGAAGGGACTGGAACTGCCTCTTGAACAGGTTAATCAAAATCTCAGCTGATTATGTGAGCTGTAGTTTGTTTCCCAGAGATCTAATTGAGAACATTTGATATACAGAAATTAAGTTGGTCTCAATGAGTACATCCATCTCTGCAGCGTGGGCTTCAGCTCCCAGACAAAACCAGCACTACACTGAATCAGGTTTGCAATGCAAACAGCCAGGATTAGGGAAGGAAAAACAGGAAAAAACACTCAATCATAATCAACATTCCTTGCCCCAAAAGCAGAAGGGCTTTCTGTTCAGATCTAGGAGGACAGCTTGGTCCCTCCCTGCCACGATGCCCCCTCATCAGATGGACACGGACCCCACGCAGGTCTGGGGAAGGCAAAGCAGCTTGGAGAGCATGGGAGGGTACCATGGCATCCAAACATGAGTGGTGACCACAGAACCAAGAAATGCAATTCCAAGAGCGGGAGTAACCCGGGATGCTGCAGAATGAGAGGGTACTTCTCAGTCACCTCTCAGCTGCCCGGCTGCTGGCCGGGTGGCGTGCTTGTCAGGAAGTTCATGTTCTTGTGAGGATGGCCCTTGCGATGATGCCAAGCTCCACTTCTGCCCAGGTTATCTCTTAGTGGAATCAAAAAGCACAGCTTTAGTTTGCACACGCGGAGCTTCTTTGCAAGCTGTTCCCTGCTGAATATTCAGGAACATGTTTTAAACTCCTTTGCCTTCATCTTCATCATCACCAGGATGAGAAATATCTCATATACATCCCCAGAATGGAAGTTTTCGGACACCCCTCTCCTGGAGACCAGCAGCAGCCCAGATCCCCAGCAGCACCTTACCCCTCTCTGTCTGGATCCTTCTTGGATTACTGCAGAACACTAAGCTTCACAGTCCTATGTGCTTGCACAGAATCCAACTTAAAACCATTTTGATTTTTGGTCATCAATGCAATCAAACTATCAAGGAAGCAGAATTCATCCACACAAGCAATTACCCTGGTTTGGGGAGCTTCTGGCAGCACACAGCTGCAGAAACAAGCTCCAACCACCAGCGAATCACAGCAGCACATGGCATCTCACTTCTGCTCATTAGCACTAACACCATCTTAACAGCTTCTGCACAATTAAGGGCGAGCAAAATACAGATGTGTCCTGTCTTGTTTGCTCTGCTACAATCAGCCTTCAAGCAGCTGTGGAGCTGCCGTGCCCAGTGGGGCTGGGAACACCTCAGGGTTCTTTGGCACAGCCTTGCACCACAAGGCTGCAAGCTGCAGGATTTCGTGTAGGCAAAGCCCAACCACTGTTGCTCCTGCATTTGTCACAGTCCTCCAGCAAAAGTGGCATTCTGGGGAAGCTGCTAAAGGCTTCTGAGAAGTGGTACTGCTTCTGTTAATTATACTGTGTGCACGCTCCCAGCTTTTCTAGTGCTTGCCACTGGAGAGAAGAGCTCATTTAGAGGGGGTGAAGGGGATAAAGCAATTAAAAGAATAGCTGTAAGCCTAGCTAGGAGATAATGAATGGCAGTGCAGCAGAATGCTAATGCGGTGTTCTGGCTCCCTGTGAATGGATGTGTACAGCTCATCGGAGGAGTCCTGCTCCAGTGCGCACATCTCTTCCCAAAGACTCTCCTCTGTAGCTATGAAAAATGTATGTGATACAAAAGGAATCTTTAAAATCCCCTGCCTGGGCTAAATTAGTTTGGTTAACAGCCACACCTGACCTCCCCTCTTCTGCCACAAGGGATGAGTGTCTCCGTGGGGATGCAGCCCTGCTGATGGAAGCCCATGGACCGCTGCTAACCCACCACTGGGCCAGCCCTCCACATCTCCCCTCCTCCCTGGTTCCAGGAATGGTTTTATGGCATGGAAGAGCCCCAGGGTACATAGTGGGTGCATACAAATACAATGAGACACTTAGTGTTAGGACAGGATTAGGTGTCCCTCAGGAATCAGTACTGGGACCTATCCCCTTTGATATCTTCAGCAATGACACATAGTGGGGGCAAGTGCACCCTTAGCAAGATCATGGACGACACCAAGCTGTGGGGTGTGGCTGATATGCCTAAGGGACGAGATGCCACTCAGAGAGATCTAGACAGGCTTGAGGGTGGACCCAGGAGAACCTCTTAAGCTTCATCAATGACAAGTGCAAGGTCTGCACCTGAGGCATAGCAACCCTCACTCCCAGTACCAGTTGGGGGATGAAAGGATAGAGCACAGCCCTGCAGAAAAGGACTTTGGGGTACTGGTGGGTGGCAGCTGGACATGAGGCAGCACTGTGCCCTCGCATCCCAGGAAGCCAGCCATAGCCTGGGCTGCATCCAAAGCAGCGCAGCCAGCAGGGCAGGGAGGGGATGTGCCGCTCTGCTCTGCGCTGTGAGACCTCACTTGGAGCACTGCGGTACTAATGGAGTCTGATCCTTGGGTTCCACCGCA